>NC_057813.1:621507014-621765934 GCF_018294505.1 Triticum aestivum
AGGTACAACTAATTTATTTTGGTATTTTGCGTTTCCTACCCATAACTAAAGATAGAAAACAACTAAGAATAGCAAATAAAAATTACTTAGTGATAAAGCAAACAAGCACACACGAGAATATTCACCCCACGCTATGACTACCCGACAACGGCGCCATAAAAAGGTATTGATAACCCACAAATATAGGGGATCAATTGTAGCCTCTTTCTATAAGTAAGATTGTCGAACCCAACGAGGAGCTAAAGGTAAAACAAATATTCCCTCAAGTTCTATCGACCACCGATAAAACTCTACGCACGCTTCACGTTCGCTTTACCTAAACAAGTCTGAAACTAGAAGGACTTTGTAGGTGTTGTTGGATAGGTTTGCAAGAATGTAAAGAGCACGTAAATAAAAAGTAGGGGCTGTTCAGATAAAGAAGCAATAAAGTTAGTATAGCGAGTGTGGAAAAGTGGTGGTAGGAGTTGTGAAATTGTCCCTAAGCAATTGACTACTTTACTAGACCGATAGCAAGTTTTATGTGGGAGAGGCATAAGCTAACATACTTTCTCTTCTTGGATCATATGCACTTATGATTGGAACTCTAGCAAGCATCCGCAACTACTAAAGTTCATTAAGGTAAAACCCAACCATAGCATTAAAGTATCAAGTCCTCTTTATTCCCATACACCATGACCCACTTATCCGTGTTTGTGTTTAAGTCACTCATGCAACGGAGACAATAAGCAAACCATGAACATATTGCAAACCCTACAGCGGGGATCCCTCACGCTTGCGCGACATGGGAAGCACCATAGGACAGCAACATAACCACAAGAAAATTAAACCAATCATAGCAATTCACCAATTACCGATAGGACAACGAAAATCTACTCAGACATCATAGGATGGCAAAATGTCATTGGATAATAATATGAAGCATGAAGCACCATGTTCAAGTAGAGGGCACAGTGGGTTGCGGGAGAGTGGACCGCTGAATATAGATGCAGGAAGGTGATGGAGATGTTGGTGAAGATGACGGTGGTGTTGGTGTAGATCGCGGTGATGATGATTGCCCCGGCGGCGTTCCCATGCCACCGGGAGAGAGGGGGAGAGAGCCCCTCTTCTTCTTCTTCTTCCTTGACCTTCTCCCTAGATGGGAGAAGGGTTTCCCCTCTGGTCCATGGTCTCCATGGCGTGGGAGGGGCAAGAGCCCCTCCGAGATTGGATCTGTCTCTCTTTGTTTCTACGTTCCTAGATTCTGCCCTTTCAACGTTTCTTATATTCCCGGAGATCTATAACTCTGATTGGATTGAAACGTTCGCCACGACGTTTTTCCGAAAATTAGCTTTCTTGCAGCGAAAGAAGAGCAGCAACCGCCTTATAGGGTGCCCACGAGGATCAGGGGCGCGCCCACCCCCCTGGGGTGCGCCCCCTGCCTCGTGCCCCCTCTGACACCGTCTCGCGTTGATTCTTCTTCCCAAAAATCATAAATATCCCAAAAATATTCTCGGTCCATTTTTATCCCGTTTGGACTCCGTTTGATATGGGGTTTTTGCGAAACATAAAACATGCAACAAACAAGAACTGGCACTGGGCACTGGATCAATATGTTAGTCCCAAAAATAGTATAAAAAGTTGCCAAAAGTATATGAACGTTGAATAATATTGGCGTGGAACAATAAAAAATTATATATACGATGGAGACGTATCAATGACGAGATACCACTTTGTGTTGGATGATGATTATGATGAGACTATTTGTATGTATATGCTATGATTACATTTGTGGTCTCGTGGCCATTTGTATGTGTATCATGATGACATTTGTATGTGCTTAAGATTCTTGTATAAAGCATGTTCAAATATAAAACAAATATGTAGAAAAAATATCAAAAACTACTAAAATTAGCAGTAGCGAATGGAGAAAAGTTAGCAGTAGTGTGACAGTAGCAGTAGCGCGTCTAGCCAAAGCTCGCTAGACCTATTAGGAGTAGCGAGCTTCCATGAAGAACGTTTCTGCTACACTTGTATAGCAGTAGCGCGGGCATACAGGCGCTGCTACTACGGGTTAGCTGTAGCGCCTTATCAGTAGCGCCGGGCCCCGCGCTACTGATATACTTAGAACCCGCGCTGCTGCTAGGCTTTTCCCTAGTAGTGTTTGCCTTCGCTACCTCTCGGGCCTTGTCAAAGTCATCCTGCTTTTGGAGGAGTTCTCGCTGGCGCTCGTCCAGCTGGATCTGGGTGGCCTTTAGAACCTTCCGGACCTCGGCGAACCAGACTTGCATCTGAGCAACACGCTCCTGAAAGTCTACCTCTGCCTTGTCCATGGCAGTGTTTCTGGAGTCCACCTTGTCCTGGCAGGCGCGGTAGAGAGCCTGGAGCTTCTAGAAGTTAGCACTCATGGCCTGGAGTAGCTGATCTTCCTTGGTGTTGCTGCTGCTGGTGCTCGGTTCATCAACAACCTGGAGCCTGATAGCGGTGAGGACCTCGTCCTCGAACACCTCCCCTTCGACTGGCGCTCCGGTGCTTTCCGTCCCTGGGAGGCCGATGAACAGGTCGTGCCTACCTTCAAATACCTGCTCGGGGCATGGGCTGAAGAGGAGGAGTGTTGGTCATCGACCACCTCTTCCCCTGCAGGCTCCTTGGCTGCCCCCCCGGTGGTGGCCTCGTCGGCCTCCCTAGCAGGCCTCATGGGGGCCTCCTTGGCAGTGGCCTTGCTGGCCTCCTCAGCGGATCCCTTGGCGGCCTCCTCAGTGGCAATGTTGGCAGCCTCCGCCTCGGCGTCCTTGGCGGTCTCCTCGATCACAGCATCAACGTCCGCCTGGTCCACCAGGGGAGGATCTAGAGATCAAAATGGAGAGTAAGGCAGGGCCAAAACCAAAAGTTCAAGACAAAGAAAAGAAAGAAAATCATGGCAACGATGGCAAGGAGCAGTGGCGAACAGCTTACCTGTGATGAGTGGAGAGGAAGCATCTCCCTCCCCTGCAACATTCGTTGCCAGGACGAGGTCGCCAGCACCTGTATCCACCGCCTCCTCCTCCATGCGCATGGGCTCGTTCGTGGAAGCCCTTTCCGCTAGGGGACACCCCTCTGGTTGGCGTGGTCGACGGGGGCGGTGTGTCAGGGATGACCCTTAGTGGCTCCTCCTCTTGCTGCTCTCCTCCTACAAATCCGGCAAGGTCAGCAACAAGGATGCGTGCTCCAATGCCCGTCAGCGAGAAACAAGTAATAAACTTATGCTGGGGGCTGGAGTGGGGGCTATGCTAGGGGCTGGCCTCCGGGCTGATAAAGATCATCCCCGGCACATGTGGAGTGCTTGCCAGGGGCTCGTCGCTCGTCGGGGCACTGGCTGTCTTCGCCACCCTCTGAGCCAACGCCTCTGTGTCCCTGCAAAAACAAGATCAAGTTGAAATAATCCATATGAAGAATGAGAGAATAGATGGGGAGGCAAAGTGTTTACTCATCCTCCTCCTCTGCCCTCCTCTTCCTCCTCGGGCTGAAATACCCAAGGTTGTATTCGTCCACCGGGATGGTGCCCGCAGGGGAAGGAGAAGGAGACGGGGACCTTGGACGCTTGGTTGAAGAGGAGGAGGCGACTCGTTTGGTCGAGGAAGAGGCAACTTTCTTCACCACCGCGGCTTTCTCCACCGCTTCCGCGGTCGCGCGCCACGTCTGACGCATGGGTTGCGCTTGAGTCCCTTGCCGATGTGTGCCTTGCCAGAGCGGATGGGCTTGCTGGAGCCAGCCTGCTACAGGACTAGTTTCTTCGGGGGCTGAGGGCTCGTCTACCTCAGACGCCGCCTTAGATGCTCCCTCGGCCACCTCCTCGGCCGTTTCTTCGACAAGGGGAGCCCCAGCACTGGTGCCGCTGGGCCCCCCCGACAGACTCCGCCCAATTTGCGAGCTTTTTCTCCTCTTCGGCCTCCCCAGCCTCGTCCTCCATGGCACCAAGGCTGCCGGCCTCCTCGATGAGTGCTGCATCCTCCAACCTGGTGGCGATGTACTCCATCTCCTCCGCGGTGGTGGGGAAGATGAGTTGCGGTTCGGCACTGATGTATCCTTCCGACATATTGTCGGAGAACTTCTGCACTATCTTTTCTTCTGGCTCGACCCAGGTCGGGTCAAAGCCGTGCGCGTTGAACACCGGCATCATGGCGATGGTGGCGGTCAGGCAAGAGTTATTGCTCAACAGGACAACACCCGCAGGCAGTTGGAACAGCTTGTCCACCTTGCTAGTCTTGGCAGCCTTGCCGGACTTCTCAGCCTCGCCGGTCTCGTCAACCTTGAGCTGAAAGAGCCGCTAGTAGAGATGTGCGTGCTGAATCACAGTGAAATTGTAATTCAGGTTGGGGCAAAGCCTCATGATGTCAGCTGCATTCTTTTAGTCCCAAGCCGGCCTTCCTTTATTGTGCAGACGAGCGATGCGACAGCAGATGAAATCAGCCCCGATCATCTCGAGCGTGAGCCCGGCTGAAGTAAGGCGGTGGATCGTGGTGGTGGCGACCGTGAGCTTCCCATCATCGGTGTCGAGCTTGCCCTAGTCGTTGCCGCGGGCCGGCGGCTTCTGACGGACCTGGCAGAACTCCTGTGGATCTTTCTCCTCGATCCAGCACCACCGGCCCCGCCATTCCTCCCACTTGTCCTTTGTGAAACCCTCCGGGTACACGCCCATACTCTGGGCCCTTGGGATCCAAGTGACGCAACCGGTGATGGCGTCCCCCGTCTAGATGCGGGGGATGAAGTACTGGCGGAAGAGCGACGTGTTGGGATGCACTCCGACGAAGCCCTTGCAGAGATGGGTGAAGAAGGCCATGCATGCCACGGCATTCGTTCTGAAATCCAAGAGGTGGAAGCCGTAGGTGTGCATGATGTCGTTGAAGAATTCGGAGAAAGGGGGGCAGATCCCGCAAGAGAAGTAATCGATGAAGAAAGGATATCTATCTGACCCGGGCTTGGCGAAGCGAGCAGGGATGATTTTCGTGCCAAGATGCCCTGACGTCTGTCTCCCCCACAGGGGCTTGAATTTCTCCTTGAGGACGGTCGCGTCGACCGTAGGGATGAAGAGGGCGAACTTCTTCCGCAGCTTCACCAGCTCGCTCTCCGGCATCTCCTTCCCCGCGGCAGCCTTGGCCGCTCCCTTGCCCTTGCATGCTTTGGGCGCCATGGCGACTGAGAAGAAGCGAGGGATCAAGAAGCAATGGAGGCGCGGCAGCGGCAACCGGAGGCGTGGCAATCTGGTTTTCGCTCAAGGAAGAAGAGGGGAACAGCGGTGTCGGTGTCAAAACCGGCGGATCTCGGGTAGGGGGTCCCGAACTGTGCATCTAAGGCTAATGGTAACAGGAGACTGGGGACACGATGTTTTACCCAGGTTCGGGCCCTCTCGATGGATGTAATACCCTACTTCCTGCTTGATTGATCTTGATGATATGAGTACTACAAGAGTTGATCTACCATGAGATCGTAGAGGCTAAACCCTAGAAGCTAGCCTATGGTATGATTGTTGTTGTCCTACGGACTAAACCCTCTGGTTTATATAGACACCGGAGGGGGTTAGGGTTACATAGAGTCTGTTACAGAGAAGGAGATCTATCATCCAAATCGCCAAGCTTGCCTTCCACGCAAAGGAGAGTCCCATACGGACACGGGACGAAGTATTCAATCTTGTATCTTCATAATCCAACAGTCCGGCCAAAGTACATATTCTGGCTGTCCGGATATCCCCTTATCCAGGAATCACTCAGTAGCCCCTGAACCAGGCTTCAATGACGATGAGTCCGGCACGCAGATTGTCTTCGGCATTGCAAGGTGGGTTCCATCTCCGAATACTTCAAGGTAACTTCCGAACACAAGGATCGTGTCCGGCTCTGCAAGACAAATTTCACATACCACCCTAGAGAGAACAATAATCCACGAATCTAATCTACTGACAAACCTTCGTAGCATGACATTACGCCACGGCCCGGCTTTTATTCGAACCTCTTCTTTATATAACCAGCTACCGCACACACTGCGAGGCAGTTTCTTTGGCACGTCTTGTTGAAGCAAAGATCGTGTCCCTATTATCGCGGGATCCTCATCAATACGGGTATGGGTAACCCCACCACGCATGTTGGCGTGACTCCATGTTTTTAGGAAAGTCCCAAACGTTCACATTGAGGACGCTTGATATCCTTCCCCTTTATAGAGGGGTCAAGGCCTATCCCTTTCTTACCACGCTTGCGCCTTTCCGCCTCTCGAGTTCCAACACCCGAAGCTCAAGCTTAGGTACTTCGGATCTTCAATCATGTCCGGATCCATCCTTCAAGGTTGGTGGACAGAGGAGGACATTGCGAAGCTCAGGGAGGCCAGATATCTGACCACCGATGTCAAGCACAGGCTTCCTGCCCCTGAGCAGATCATCCCCACTCCCGAACCCAACGAGAGTGTCGTATTTGTTTCTCACTTCCTCCGAGGCTTGGGCTTGACTCTTGATCCCTTCGTGAGAGGGCTCATGTTCTACTACGGGCTAGATTTTCACGATCTAGCTCCGGACTCCATCCTCCACATCTCGTCGTTTATCGTCATGTGTGAAGCCTTCCTCCACATCACCACACACTTTGGCCTATGGCTCAAGACCTTCAATGTGAAGCCGAAGTTTATTGAGGGGCGACACGTGGAGTGCGGAGGCGCCGCAATAAGCAGAAACGCCGATGTTCCATGGCCAGAAGGTGCCTTCCCGGAGGTGTCGGATCTGTGGCAACGGAGGTGGTTCTACGTCACAGCTCCCCGAGGCACAACGTGGGCGGCTGCCCCTGCCTTCCGCTCGGGTCCTCCGCCTCAACTGGCGTCGTGGACCAATGTGGGACTGGACTGGGGGCCTGCTAATGACGTACCGACACTGCAGAGCCGTATTCAGGAGCTTATTGAGAGGGATATCGATCTTGTCAGAATCATTAAGGCAATGCCGGTTCGGCGGATCCAGCCATGCAAGCTTCGGCCTCTCCGAATGTGGGATTTCAAGACGGAAGGTCCGTGAACCATTCAGCACTTCTTCGGCATGATGCTTGAAGGGATGTATAAGTTATTCTTCGGACCACAAGTGAGGTGTCCGGACACCACCGAGGATGCGGGCCTGAGCTGCCACCGCCCAGATACCCAAGTAAGTAACCCTGTAACCGAACAATTCGCATATTTTTAATACAACATTATTCTGAAAACTTGTCTGGCCTGCCAAGATTGGCTCAGCAAGACAGAGAGAATCAAGTGTCCGACCCCACTTCCCGAAGGCTCGCCTAGTCCTGCAATAGCCAGGATGCTTAAGCGCGCATTGAGCCAAGGGGAAGAGAAGAATAGAGGAGCCGAACTCCACGCGTTGCACATCCAAACCGGGGGAACTACTGTCTCCATGAAGGAGGATAATCGGGGGGGGTTCTTCCAAGGTTCCCTCCCCTCGCGGGAATAAAAGGGTTGTCTCCGAAGATTTGGAGACGGAGGTGCCTAAGCAAGGGAAGAAAGCTTCACCAGGGGGCCCTGCCCCGAAGGGCGTCCTCACCGCATCGTGCCCGCAAATGGTTCAGCCCTCCACCGAGCTGTAAGTTAATAATAAACAAGAAGCTATTGCTTTTTCCTCTGAGAACAATAACCATGATCTAACTTTTGCAGTCCGGCTAGTAGCTCGTCTCAACAGGGTTCGTCTTCGAGGGATCTTCTTCCGGAGATGATGGAGAGTGAAACCCCACCTGCCTCTCCGTCCCATGGGGCAGGCGACCCTGAGGTGTCGTCATGGAGGACTCCAAATCCGCTGAGGCCGGAAGCTGACACTTCGGCCACCCTGAGCCCGGCGCGTTTGGCTCCCTTGGAGGGTGATGAGAAGGGTCCGGAACAGTCCGGTGTCTGGCCGAACACGTTGACGGGCCTCCTGGAGCAAGCTGCTTTCTCAGAGGGTCACCGTACGCTAATGGGTACGGTGTTGGAGAAGATTTCATCCGCCACAAGCGGGTTAAATGAAGCTTTTGGAAGTTTGCTCAAAGGCTTCGAGGTACGTGATAAAAATACATAATTTTTGATTGTTCCGCACACGCTAGGTGTGCTCCGTATAGATAGTAGCCCCTGAGACTCTGGTTGCCAGCCCTAGGCGGCAAACGGAGGATCACACTCTCAGGTAATGATCATAGTGCATTCATGCGCAGGTGGCTAAGACTCCAGAGATAGACCGGAATTCTGAATTCGCCGAACTGAGGCGACAGATTGATGTGGTGGATACCGACATCATGCTTGTAAATAAGCGGCTTGACGAGTCACAGAGTATGCGCTCATTTTTTCCTCATTTGTTTTAGGAAATATGAAGAGGATTGAAATATTAATATGATATGATGTGGCTGCAGGCGGAGCTGCTGCCATTGAGGCCCTGAGGGCGGAACTTGCCCTAGCCAAGGAACAAGCCCGGGTTAGCAATCCGGCTGCCCTAAAGGCAACCGAAGACGTGAGAGCTGAACAGGCTGCTCATCGCTGAAGTGAAGAAAAGATAGCCGCGATGGCTGTGGAGCTGACTGACGCCGCCGGCCGGTATGAGCTTCTCGAGAAAGAGAATCAGACAAAGGCAGCTGACCTGAAGAAGGCGTTGGATTCGGCTAAGGAGACGCGCTCAGAAATTAGAGACGCGCGGGAGGAACTTCGACAAGCCGGAGAAATTGCGACTGGAAATCCCTATTTGTTGCGGATGAAGTTCTTAGATCCAAAGTATGCTCCTTAGGATCAACTTTGGAGCGCTGCAGATGAATATACTGACTTGGCGAAAAGTACGGTTGATGCGACCAAGTTATTCAAGGATCATAAAGATAATGAAATAGAAAGGCTATTATGGTCGCAATTTAGCGCTCCAACGCGCTCATTGCAATTGAGTGAGAAGATGGCCACTATAGCCGAGCTCCATAGGTTGTCCGGTCTTGCAATGAGGTCTGTAATAGACCATCTATGGCCGAAGGGACCGAGGCCGGACAGTTACTTTGGTTTAGTGCAGCAACTGTTTGGCGCCAGATCGCGAATCAATGCCGTGAAGAGGTCGGCGTGCATAGAGGGTGCGCGGATGGCTCTTGCCCGTGTTAAGACATATTGGGCAGATATGGAGGCCACCAGCATTGCAACCCAGGGTACGACAGGAAGCCAAGACCCAGCCGAGCACTATTCTTAGCAGGTCATAGAAGGTGCCCATAGAATAGAGGCTCAGTGCTCGAAGAATATCATGTTCGAGTGACAAATCATTAATTGTAAACAATTATGTGTGAAATATAGAGGCTGTGTTTATACTTTTGCCTGAAAGTGTTGTAATGCCTCATGTGCGGCCGTTTATGTATTCATATAACTTGAAAGTTAGCAGTCATTGGCTTTAGCCCCCACGCATATAATGTGGGGGTGTTCGAAAACAAAATATGCATAATCACACTTGATCCAACGTCTTGGTCCATTAAGGAGGTGATCACACGTCGAACCAGGCAACCGGACTAATAGCTTTAACACTTTCACTTAGCCATAGGAGTTTAATGGTGGGGCTTCTAAGTAGCCCCTAGTACATCCGCGTGCATCCGTATAGGGGCGCGTATGTACGTGACCGGGAAACGGTCCTTCGTTAATGCGGAGGAATCCTATAGATTCCGATGAGTCTTCGAGTGGTTGACCAGTCTCTCGCTGTATCGTGACAGTCAGTTGTTGACTTGCTCTACTGAGGTGCTCATCCGGAATAACCAGGGCACAATCGCAGTAGTTCTCCTTTGGCCGCCTTAGCCGATAGAACAGAATGTAAGGCAGCAAACCCAGGAGCCGGGTAAACCCAACATTTGACCAAAGACATGATTCGGAGCTGATGCATATAAGGCCAAACTCGCGACGCCGACCACTGCCGAAGGTATTCGAACTTTATAACATATACTGGGCTGAGCAACGCCCTTGATTATGAACCCTGTATTTCCAGGTACGTGCATTGATCTATTGTGGCGAAATGCCTATTACGCCAGTATCTGCTGTGGGTGTATTGAATACCCACGGGATGTGAAGCAACAAAAGACAGTAAAGAAGGTTTACATAGGGGCTTAATCTAAAGAGAAACCTTTGAGCGGGGCCCTGCTGCACGTCTGCACCTTTGTCTCAGTTGTGTCGTATCTCTCGAAGGGTGTCGCACGAATAGTGTGTGTAAAAATGAAAACTCATGTGAAAGAGTAAGCGTGCGAGAGGTTAGTTATTCTCAATGGATGTTAGAAATGCAAGATATTTGCCTTTTGAATAGGCAAGCCGAATTATGGGACTTATTACATGTTTTGCAGCCCCTGGTATCATTTGTGGGAATATATGTATTGCACCCAGCTCAGGTCTAACCGTGTCCGTGGTCTTGACGACCAATCATGCGTTCTGGTGGGAGAGGCCGCTTAATGTCCAGCTACAAGAGCCGCCGCATACTGCTCTTTGTTTCCGCTAATAGTTATGATGCCACGTGGACCGGGCATCTTAAGTTTAAGGCAGGCGTAGTTCGGTATGGCGTTAAAGCAAGCGAAGGCCGTTCTTCTGAGTAATGCATGATAACCGCTGCTGAAGTGAGAGATGTCGAAGAGTAGTTCCTCGCTTCTGAAGTTGTCAGGAGAACCGAATGTCACCTATAATACGAGGGAGCCCCAGAAGTGGGCCTCAATGCCTGGTATCACTCTGTTAAGGGTGGTGTTACTTTGGCTTATTCTAGATGGGTCTATCTCCATCTTGCGAATGGTGTCCTGATATATCAAATTAAGACTACTGCCGCCATCCATTAGGACTCGAGTGAGATGGTATCCATCAATTATTTGGTCGAGCACCAAGGCAGCCGATCCTCCGTGCCGGATACTGGCCGGGTGGTCCCTGTGATCAAAAGTGATCGGGCAGGCCGCCCAGGGGTTGAATTTGGGGGCAACAAACTCTGTGCGAGTTGCGTGGACCATGTTTACTGTTTTGACTTCTAGTGCGATTTTTTTCTGTCCCCCCGTGTTCAGCTAGCGAGGCTCATCCTCGTCTTCGCTTGGCGATTCCCTTCCCTTGTGTTCGGTGTTTAACTTGCCGGCCTGCTTGAAGACCCAACATTCTCTGTGAGTATGATTTGCATATTTTTCGGAGGTGCCATGGATTTGGCACAATATGTCCAGGACTTTATTCAGGCCGGACGGTCCCTCTTTACTGCTGTTAAATGGCCTCTTTCCTTGACTAGGTCGAGAGCCTCTGAATCCGGCATTGACCGCCGTTTTGTCTGGATTATCATCATTGTTCTGACGCTTGTGCTTAGTGCGCCGTGGCTTCCCGTTGCCATCTCGAATTTCGGATGTGCCTGGGTCACTGGTGCCTCTACGGGCCAACCACATATCTTCGCCCGCACAAAAGCGGGTCATAAGGCTTGTTAAGGCCGCCATCGTCCTTGGCTTTTCTTGGCCGAGGTGCCTGGCAAGCCACTCGTCCCGGATACTATGTTTTAAGGCCGCTAAGGCTTCGGCATCTGGACAGTCAACAATTTGATTCTTCTAAGTGATAAATCGGTTCCAAAGCTTACGGGCTGACTCTCCGGGCTGTTGTATTATATGGCTTAAATCATCTGCATCCGAAGGTCGGACATAGGTCCCTTGGAAATTGGCCCTGAAAGCGTCCTCAAGTTCCTCCCAACTTCCAATTGAGTTTTTGGGGAGGCTTTCAGCCAATGTCGAGCTGGTCCTTTCAACTTTAGGGGAAGGTATTTGATGGCGTGGAGGTCATCCCCACGAGCCATGTGTATGTGAAGGATAAAATCCTCAATCCAGACCCCGAGGGTCTTTTGTTCTGTCGTATGCCTCTATGTTCACGGGTTTGAACCCCTATGGAAATTCATGATCCAGCACCTCATCGGTGAAGCACAGAGGGTGCACAGCCCCTCTGTATCTGGACATTTCACGGCGTGCTGTCGGTTGTTGTTGCGTCTCGTGTTGATTCTGAACTGGTATTCGATCAGTGTGGTCGTTGTGGTGACCATAATCCCGCGTCGGAGCATGTCCTCTGGATCCGTAGATGGACCTGTCCGCACCGGCCTTTTTGTCCAGGAGCTCACGTAAATCGTGTGCGGTATCAGTGGCTGCTCTATCGCGGCCATGAAGTGGTTGGTCCGGCCGAATGGCCGTACTATTCTTTGGTGGAAGGGGAGCTGCTTGTGTTTTGGGTAGCTCTTTGTTGATGATCGTCGCCGCATTTTCCTTCAGTGTCTAGCACCTTATTCCATCTTCGGTTAAGCGTATCCTGTGCGGCTTTAAGCCTTTGCTTCTGCTTCTTTAGGCTCCTCGCCGTGGCCATAAGCCTTCTGCGGAGGTTATCTTGTTCCAAGCGTGATTCTGGGATGATAAATGCATCATCAACCAGACTTTCCTCCCCTTCGTAGGCAGTTTGATGAGTTTGGCCCTCAGGATCGCTGTGATCGGGAGTTTGTTTGGTGTTGCCTGGCTCTTCTTCCTCCATTGCTGGGTTCATATTGTTGCCTTCGGATTCAACCGGAGTGTCATTTTTCCTTGCGCTGTTATCGCTATTTTTAGCGTGACTAGACTCAGAGCGACGCCTGCGCCGTCGTTTTTGTTTTTGTCCGGGGGGTTTATCCTCCGTTGTGTCCTTTTTGTCACTGTTGTCTTCCTTAGGCGTGTCCACCATGTAGATGTCACATGATGAAGGGGCGGTCCGGCGCCCCGTGGGCGGTGGTTCCAGATCGTGACCTGCGTGGATGCCCATACCGTCAATGTCGTCGGAGTCGAAATCAAGCATGTCTGTTAGGTCATCGACAGTGGCTATGAAGTGGGTGGTGGGTGGGAGGTGATTTTCTTCGTCATCTGTGTCCCACTCGGGCCGAACATAGTTCAGCCAAGAGTCTTCTGTCAAGGAGAGAGACTTTAATGAATTAAGTTCTTCGCCCAAGGGGGAGTGCTGAAAGATATCCGCGGCGGTGAACTCCATTATTGGATCCCAATCGGACTCGATGGGTCCGGGCGCGTGCGGTTCGGAACCCACATCCGGACACAAGTCCGGGGGTCCGATGACGCAGATCTCCTTAGCGGTGGAGACTGTTTTCGGCTCTACCGCCGTAGAGTATGCGGCCTCCATGGCGGGGTCCATCCACCCGTCCTTGGATGACGCGATCTGCCCCGGATTTAGGTCCGGAGATGCAGCAGGGGCGGTATCCCGAATACTGTCTGACAGCAGATTTAAGTCGTGCTCGTCGTGACTGTCCGGCACTCCTGATGTAGGCCCGAATCCATCGAAGATCAAGTCTGCGTGGATATCGGCTATGTAATTCAAGTTCCCAAACCTGACCTGATGGCCAGGGGCGTAGCTGTCGATCTGCTCCAGATGGCCAAGCTAGTTGGCCCGCAGTGCAAAGCCGCCGAAAATGAAGACCTGTTCGGGGAGGAAAATCTCGCCTAGACTGTGTTGTTGAAGAATGGGGCGCCATCGAGCCTTATAGCGACGACACAGAGGAACTCTCAATGAAAGCACCTATGTTAGTGTCAAAACTGGCGGATCTCGGGTAGGGGGTCCCGAGCTGTGCGTCTAAGGCTAATGGTGACAGTAGACTGGGGACATGATGTTTTACCAAGGTTCGGGCCCTCTCGATGGAGGTAATACCCTACTTCCTGCTTGATTAATCTTGATGATATGAGTATTACAAGAGTTGATCTACCACGAGATCGTAGAGGCTAAACCCTAGAAGCTAGCCTATGGTATGATTGTTGTTGTCCTACGGACTAAATCCTCCGGTTTATATAGACACCGGAGGGGGCTAGGGTTACACAGAGTCGGTTATAGAGAAGGTGATCTATCATCCAAATCGCCCAGCTTGCCTTCCATGCAAAGGAGAGTCCCATCCGGACACGGGGCGAAGTCTTTAATCTTGTATCTTCATAGTCCAACAGTCCGGCCAAAGTACATAGTCCGGCTGTCCGTATACCCCCTTATCCAGGAATCCCTCAAGCGGTTCCTAGATTGGGAAGGGCGCAGAGGGTAAATGAGCGGAGTCCTGGCTGATTCCTCTTTTTATGGGGAAGGCGCGGGCTGCCACCTTTACCATTTACTGCGAAGTGATGCAGGCGTTCTGCGACCGTCGCACGCACGACCCCCACGTCACGCACTCAATGCGGATCGTGGGGAAGCGCAACTGATGAGAAGATCGTGGAAGTTAGAACTCTTGCACGCGTGCCCGCGCATTGTTTTGGGCATGTCCCAACTGCGCCGTGCGTTTATAAGTGGCCCAGGCCCGGGGGCTCCTGTCGGTGTACAAAAATATGGGCTCTTTTTTACCCCTTACTTGTGCACGGGCAGTCGTAGCCACACCTGCAGCAGGGCCTGGCAAGGCGGCGGAGGATAAAACACAAGACTACCAAGACAGACAATCAAGATAGTGAACAAAGGACCAAGGACGAGCTGGACATCCCCTGGCAACATCCTTGCCGGGGCGGCTTCCGTAGCCCCGGCAAGCTCCTTCTTGGGGCAGCCTGCGAAGCGCCAACAAGGCCATCACCCTTGAGGCTGGGAGTTGTGACACCATCGACAACGTCAAGGCCAAGACTTGGGGACGCATGCATGGTAGCATGCAGATCTTTCTTAAGACCGATGGCCTGCAGGCCCATGTGGGACCGGAAGACGAAGACCCCCGGCAAGACCCTTTTCGGGGACGACTACAAGGCCCCCGGCAAGCGTTGCCGGGGACGATTGCTGGGCCGCAGCCAGGCCCACGCCCGACAAGGATTTTCCACCTCACCACCACTCCAGTGCGACGACCAGCGTGCCAACTAAGCAGACGCCTGCGTGGTGGCATGCAGATCTTCGTGGAGGCTCTACCATCGCGCCAACACAGAAGTTAGCTAGCCAGCGTGGCACTGCATGCCTCGTCAACCTGGACGCGTGTCAAGGCAAGGAGGGCGGCGACGGACGGGACAGCTCCTGTTACCGTCCCCGATAAAGTAAGAGGGCACGTAGGCAGCGCATTAAATGCGTTTGTCCTACGTTACCAACCGATAAGCTCATGCACTGTAGCTCGCTTTCCACCTCTTGTGTGTCACTGTGACAACCCCTTTGACATATAAAAGGAGGCCCAAGGCATACTGAGAGAGGATTCGGACTTTTGTTTTCTATTTTTGTGCCTTTCTTACTTTTGTTTTGTTATAAATCTAAATATATATTACAAAAACAGATTACATCAAAATATAAAAATGTAATTTGCAGTTGAGAAATGCTAAACATGTATAAAATATATTTCCATTGTATATGAAAAATGTGAAATGTCATTAAAAATCTAGATAGCATTTAAAAAATAATTATACATTGTAAAAGCATGTTCATATAATTCAAAAAAATTATTCTTCCAGAAAACAAATGTGCATTACATTTCACAAATGTTCAGATCTTTGAAAAACAGCGTACATACATTTATAAAACAATGTTTTAGATGTACATAAAAAGACAAAAAAGTAGACAACAAAACATATGTTATAAAGAAACGTTAATCATGTATTCAAAAATGTTTAATGTATGTAAAAAATGTTCCTAACATATATGCAAAATAAGTATGAAATATTTAGACATGTGTTAAAAAATAAAAAGGGAACCCCAAAGAAAACAAGAGAAAATCAGTGAAAACCAAAGAAAGAAATCAGAAACTTAGAAAGTAACAAAGAAATTTCCTACAGGCGGGACGGTGGATCTTATTTGATGCAACTGTGCATCCAGGAGCTACGGCTTCTGAAGGGATCACCACTTGGGCCAGGCCATGTAAGCATTTCCTGTGCCATTTTCCTTCGCTGTTGTGTGTGCACCATCTCCAGTGTAGGCACCATCTCCCTTTGTGGTATTCTCTGCAACGATTGGAGTACTGACCACTGTTTTACATCAGTGTGTGTGCGTGATTGGAGCATGTGTGATTCGTAACTCTTATATGTCTAAGATCAACATGGGAATTCTTTGAAGGGTTTCCCCTTGAAGGAAAAACATTGAAGGAATCCACTCGCAAATCTGAAAACGATGTTTTAACCCCACATGAGTGGCAGCATAGTTTTTGAATAGTCCCCTACCCACTGCCCGTGCCTACGCCTTAGGCTTAGTTTTGGTATGCTATGACTTTGATTTTTTTTTCTCCCGGCCTCACCTTCGCCCTTCCTGTCTCCTTTGCTCCTCCAATTTCCACTTCCTCGACCCTACAATCTTCCAGATCCGGCGGCCTCGCTGTCTAGGGAGGTGAGAGAGGGGGTGGTCGCCTCGTCATTTTTCTCTAGTAGTAGTTGTAATCCTTGAGTCCCTAGTGGCTGTAGTTTTTTTTACCCGTGTCCAATAAACCAGGCCGATCTCCATCGTTTATCTTCCTTCCCATTCTTCTTTTTTCTGAAACTTCAAAGTTTGCATATAATTTAGTGTGTATAATTTTTCTGAAAAGTCAAACTTTGCAAACTTTGACCACATTTATGGTGAAAGGTATTTATATCTACAATACAAAACATACAAAATATGGAACTGCATTCTGTGATGAAACAATTGATATATGTTTTGCATTCTAGATGTAAATGTTTTCCTTCACAAACTTGACGAAGAACAGCAGCGAGTCTCCCTGGCATGTTTGTATAGTTTTATTTTATTTTGACGAAGAGCAGTAGCGCTGCTTTCATTTATATATAGATAGATGCTTTTTGGTGTCGTTGAGCAAACTTTCTTCAATATAAAAGGAACCTACCCGAATTGCATAGTAGCCTCCTCGTGTGGCTAGTCATTCCGGGGCCGTCACCCCACTGGTTTCTACACCAAAATTCACACAGGAAGATCGATTGATCGATCACTGGCATGCATGCATGTAGCTTCTTTGATTCGATCACCACGCAGAAAGTTGCAGGACCAAAGGCAGGAAAACGCACTCTGTTCCATAATTGTCCCGACGTCCAAACTATATCTAAGGCAGCTCCATACTTAAGCGAGTTGCATGGACGTAGGGGTCTCGTGGGCAGCTACAAAAATGGCTGTGATTTCAATAATCATTGTAATTTGGATGATTTTTGTATTGTAATATTGATATTTTATCTTATATTGTATTGTAATTCTGAATATGTGGCATATGTGTCAGACTCTGATAAAAATGGTTTTGCGGGGCGGTGCGGGCGCCGGCCCACAAAACCGTTTTTCCACGAGATGTAAACGAGTTTTGCGGGGTCGGCGATATACGAGATCTACTAGAGATGCTCTTATACCATCATATAGCAATATTGATTCATAAGGCAAAAGCTGAAGCAAAAAAACTCCTATTTAGGAGTTTTTGTGGCTTTTTTCCTAAAGTGAAAAATCCGAAAAAGCAAAAATAAAAGCCAAACAAACAAGGCCTATGTCTATGTAGACATAAGTTGATTTTAATGCTAAAAACCCATCTCCTCCACATCTATCTACAAGTGTAGGCACCATCCCCATTTGTGGTCTTCTCTACAACTATTGGTGTACTGACCACTGTTTTACATCGGTGTATGTGCGTGATTGAAGCATGTGTGGATCACAACTCTTATATGTCTAAGGTTAACATAGAAATTCTTTGGGCGGTTTTCCCTTGAAGGAATCCACTCGCTAAGCTGGAAAGTAGTCCAGTGGAAACCATGTTTTAATCCCACATGAGCGGCAGCATAGTTTTCGAAATGCCCTACCCACTTCCCACCCCTACGCCTTAGGCTTTGTTTTGTATGCTATGACTTTATTTTTCCTTCTCTTAGCCTCACTTTCTTCGTCCTTCCTGTCTCCCCTGCTCCTCCCATTTCCACCACCTCGACCCCTCAATCTTTTAGATCCGGCGGCCTCGCCGTCTGGGGATGTGAGAGAAGGGGTGGTCACCTTTCATTTTTCTCTGGTAGTAGTTGTAATCCTTGAGTCCCTAGTGGCTGTAGGGCTTTTTACCCGTGTCCAATAAACCAGATCGATCCCCATCGTTCTTCTTCCTTGCCCTTCTTTTCTTGTCATGGTGACTAGGATGGAGGTTATGATTGGACTTCAAACGAGCAGATCTGAGGCACTGTGTTGGGCTTTTGTCGGTGTTATCTCATCTCCTCTCTGCGAGTCTGCCATCGTGGTAATGGATGCATCTCCAGAGATGGTAGGCTGTTGGTCAACAAACTTGGGGTTTCTTTCTTAGTCTTTTTTTTAGTTCCCCCATGCTACCCTAGTAATGGCTGGTCGCGGGTAGTTGTTAGTCTAAATCCTCTTATCAGGCGTTAGTTTACTGTGCATTATTTGCTCTCCTGGAGATTCAAGTGGGTTGACTTGGGTTCATGGTAAGACCTCTAATCATTTTATTTCATGGCGATGAACCAAATGATATATGTTTCCATTCTAGATGTAAATATTTTTCTCCACAAACTTGACGAAGAGCAGCAGCGAGTCTCCCCAACATGTTTGTCTTGTTTTATTTTATTTTGACCAAGAGCAACAGCGTTTTTTTCATTTATATATAGATAGATGCTTTTTGGTGTCTTCGAGCAAACTTTCTTCAATATAAAGGGAACCTACCCGAATTGCACAGTAGCCTCCTCGTTTGGCTAGTCATTCCGGGCCCGTCACCCCACTTGTTTCTACACCAAAATTCACACAGGAAGATCGATCGATCGATCGATCGATCACTGGCATGCATGCATGTAGCTTCTTTTGATCGATCAGCACGCAGAAAGTTGCCGGACCAAAGGCAGGAAAACGCACTCTGCTCCATAATTGTCCCGACGTCAAAACCATATCTCTAAGGCAGTTCCATACTTAAACGCCAGTTGCATGGATGTAGGGGTCTCGTCTCGTGGGCAGCTACTAAAATGGCTGTGATCTTTTGCATGCAAGCGATCAGTAGCAGTACTACAGTGCATGCAGTGTTACTGAACGAGCTGGAAAAGTGAGGAGGGGAATTCGGAAAGAATGTTTCATTGGATTTGTGACGAGATCACAACGTGTGGTCCGTTCAGCCCTTCGTAGTGAAAATAGCACAGCTCACATGCATGTGATCGGGTCATATAAATGTGCAGAATTTTTCCTGACATTAGGTCTCCGTCTAGCCGGGCTCAATCGACTAGGTTCGTTCATCGTTGTGGTGGAACCTATTCTCCCGAGGTATGGGTGGTTGCAATTTTTTTATTTTTTTTTTAACTTTTCAGCGCTATCCTTTCTGTTCGTAGGACTAAATGTGTGCGGAGTATAAGAACGTATAAGTGTGCATGTCTATAATGTGTTTTAGAAAAAAAAGATGAAGTCCGTCCTATTTTTTTAGGGGATACTATCTTGAACTGAGGAACTCTGTCTTAATTGTGAGCTTAGGGCATCTTCAATGGCAATCACCAAACTCACATCATCAAAAGTCCATGTCAGCGGGTATCCCGTGGATGGAGGAGGCCATCCAATCGAAGTCATCAAAGGTCCGGCGTATTTCAAACAGATTGAACACAAATATGTATGAAGTTTAAGCTAAACAGATAAAATCAAAGTATGTTCCATATATTACACAAACAGACGATATTAACATGTTCGACATAAACTTTAACTAAAAAAACTAAAAACTAGGTTGAGCACTGGATGCTGACCTAATAGGCATGGCCTCTGAGGCCACTAGCACCCCTGCCGTCATTTGTACCATCGTCCGATCTCTCATTCACACCGCCGTACGTGCAACTGTCCGAGTTGTCGTCACGCTACTGGAGGAAGGACCATCTGGCGTTGCGGCATCCTTGCTCAGTCGCATCTGGGCCGCCACATCCTCCACCTTCTTGCGACGCTTGGCTTCGGCGATGTCGGCGGCTCAGATGATGATGACGCACTTGGACCCGCTAGCCCTACTTGTAAGAGCATGAGTTAAGCCGATGCCGACGACAGGCATCGAACTCGACGATTCTCTTGGACCGGGTCGATGGCCCAAGCCCCTGCCAGCACCCACGCAGGCAATACATGGGTCTTAGCAAATTCCGCATTTCTCTGCTTGTGGCTCCGCTCCCGGTGGCGCGCTTCCGCCTCGCCTTTGCACTTGGACACCTAGGCACTACCCAGTAGTGGACGCATGGCGGTGGCTTGAACGGTGGTGGGGAGGGCGGTCCTCCTTGACGACGGGGAATACCGAGCGCCGCTAACTGCACGGAGGGTCAGAGGTAGGGAAGAAGGCTCCTCCTTGACGCCACATTTGATATGGATGCAATGATTGCATGACGGGAGTGGCGACTCCTCCTTCATGCGGTGGCATCCAATTTTGGACATCGTGAAAGTGTGGAGGGAATGGCGGTGCCAGACCCTGGTCAGTCAAAGAATGACACCGCATCTCCTCCATCTGCGAAGTGAACTCGTCGTCTGTCAACATGGCCATATCAAAGAAGGGGTGACTTCTGCTTGTCCCATCCGAGGAGAGCATCCCCACCCACATGGTGGATGGAGCCGTGGGTGACGACCGGCCCGACGATCGTGGGCGATGGTGAGAACTGGATCTAGAGCTCCCCTCGGATCCGCTGTCCTGACACAACGACGGCCGGTTAGAGCGGCCGCCGCCGAGCAGTCACCACATTTGGGACTTCTCGGCGTCTGTCTTATTTCCCATCACGGCGTCCGGAGGTTTGGTGATCTGCGGCGACCGATGAAGGTGTCAAAGAGGAGGAGGATTGTATAGATAGGGTTTGCAGAGGAGTAGGCATGCCTGCTTTAAAGTTGGAGTCGGGTTCTCGGGCACTGCGCCGTCGTGAATGCGGGTAGAAGAGTGGTCAGTCATACGGTCAAGGTCGAGTGAGTGCGCAAAGGGTCTCTAGGGCGTCGCCAAAAAGGGTGTTGTGGGTGTGTCCCTGAACCGAAGACATGAGGACATCCGAATTCCCTTTGTTTGGGTCGCAGGGGCAGGCAAGTGCGGGGGCACTCACCTACCAAGCCCTGCCGCTCGCTCGATTTGTCTCACGATTCGCAAAGTAGTAGAAAGTAAAAAAGGAAATTCCTCAAAAAGCTTTAAGTTTCAACGATGAGACTTACGGTTTTTGCAGCTAAAAATGCCAGGTTTTAACAAGTTTCAGAGTTATAATTTTAAGCAATTTTTTTCTATCGATTCATAGACACAAAATAATTGATATTTATCGGTCGCTCGTACTAAGTTTGAACATTGAAACTTGACATATTTTTGTAAAAGTCGTCAAAATATATTCGAAATGGATCTTATTTCGAAGCGCTGGTTCCGAGAAGCATGAATCTGAAACAGAACTTAGTTGAGAATTTTCTTTTAAAAGATACAGAACTTTGAAAATTGGAAAACAAAATAAAAGGACGGCACCAGGGACCGGAGTGCCCCGCACTTGCATGCCGTAAATCCTCGTCCGTAGACATATGTGATTTCAAACATTTAAGCCCATGCGACACAATTTGATGACCCATGTTGAAGGCCTAAAAATATCAAATGGCTCGCTCACTTCAGACATTGCAGACGGAAATCATTACAGAGGTTTTGATGAACAGCGTTGGAGATGGCCTTAACATCGGCTATGAAAGGCTAGGACAGTGCAACGGAAATCATTTCGTAGCGGATGTGTAGGTCCCCACTGAAGCCTTCTCTATTCAAGTGCTTTTTGCTAGCGACACACACCATATGGCGCGCGTTACGAGTTTGGACCTAGCTACGCGATTGGGTTAGAAACCTAGTTTGTACAGCCGAAACAAGTCATGAGTACTCCCTCCGTAAACTAATATAAGAGCATTTAGATCACTATTTTAGTTATCTAAACGCTCTTATATTAGTTTACAGAGGGAGTACTTTGTACTCCTACTATATGCCAAAACATGGAAAAGGCGAGGTGGATAACTGGGGTGACCAGGACAAATAATAGGGGTTGGGTGACGGAAACGGGGAGACCCGGGCCTGGAGCAGATTCGCTGAGGTCGCACAGAGAGATCGAGATCGGCACGGTCGCGTCGATTCATATCATGTTTGTCTGTTTTCAAGCTGTCGGCGTTTCGGATATGGGGTATCCAGACTTGTCTGCCTGCGGCTCATCACATGGCTCTATCAACGGCCTGATACGGCCCAGCTTCAACGACTCAAGACCCTCGCAAGGTCCCTGAGGGGATCAACCTCCTCAGGCTGGCTTCCGAGGGGCGAGGAGTTCTATGCAAGGTACACCTCACGAGGCTCGGCTGCTGTGAGCCATGACGACCAAGGCCAGACGGGCGTCAGCGGGTGCAGAGTGCCAGTTTCTTCTTCGGTACAAGGGAGGCAAGCCACAGGCGCGTAATCCTGAGGTATCAGCCAAAGGTTTTCATTCTGGTGCAACAATATCAAGACCGTCAAGATGGCAGGACAGAGGTCATCACCGTGCCCACCGCAGCGTCACGAGCAGAGACTTTTCGTAGGCGAAGACCACTTTAGTGAGGATAACTTGTACTGCTTGTCCCTTTTGAATCCTACCGTTGTGGGATACCTTCCCGCCAACATTTGGAAAGAAGACCAATACCACTATAAATAGGACTGAGCCACCACCATAGGGAGGCATATGATTCCGAGTGGGATCCATCCTCACCAGCTCTCTCGAGCTCAAGAACACCTCACCTCCTGAGGCCAGTTCATCCACAGCCCTTCGAGGCAATCCACCAAAATGCTGGAGTAGGGTATTACACCGCAAGGTGGCCCAAACCAGGATAAATTGTTGTGTCTCTTTGTCTTTTCGAGCCCGATGTGCTAGGATTAGGAGGATTGCGAGTAGGCAGGCTGGATAGGTTGAGATCTCCGCATGCACCCCAGAGTTTGAACCTATCAAGAGTTTGTGGAACCCGTAATCTGACATTTGGCGCGCCAGATAGGGGTGCGTCGGGGATCCTCTACTCCGTCCATCAGATCGCGCCATCGGCTTCAGTGCAGGCGCTTCTCCATCGACTCGACCGATGCGCGCCTTCGAAGGAGCGTCGGGGCTGCGCCCTTTCACCCCCTCCCTGCGATGGGTGGAATGGCTGCCCAAGTTCAGGCCCGAGCTGTCGCCATGCTACGACGGCGTGGCGGACCCGGTTGGCTTCCTCCAGGCGTACGAAGGGGCAATCTGGGCGGTCGACAGAGATGACAAGGTGAAGGCCAACTGGCTCCCCATGGCCCTAGTAGGAGCGCCGCGCGCCTAGCTGCTCCACCTGCCGGAGTCCTCCGTGGCATCTTGGGAGGAGCTGCGTAGCCTCTTCCTTGCGCACTTCGCGGCATCGGCGCCTCCTGTCGTTGTGGCTCTCTTAGGCGGCTCGCAGGCGCCACCTTCTGATCGGCATATCAAGGAATTCTACTTGCAAGTAAGCATTGCCCAAGTGAGCTCGGGGGATCCTTCGGGCTGGGCAGCGCCAAAGGCCGACCTCGCCTTCGGCCCAGAAGACCATCCAGCAACCACGGTTAGAGCAGGAGCGCTCCCAATACTCTGCACCCCCACCATCTGCAACGTGGCGGTCACCAGGACCCTCGTCGATGGCGGAGCCGGCCTCAACGTGCTCTCCGCGGAGGCGTTTGGCCTGCTGCACGTGCCTCCCGACTGGCTCCGCCCCACCAAGCCCTTCTTCGGGGTCAGCGGTGGCTTCACCCGTCCTCTGGGGAAAATCCGTCTCCCTGTTACCTTCGGGACCCAAGACAACTACCGCACCGAGCTCATCGACTTCGACATCGCCCGGATCGACTTGCCATACAATGCCATCCTCGGATACCCTGCCTTAGCCAAGTTCATGGAGGCAACTCACCCAGCTTATAACCTCATGAAGACGCCTGGCAGCAATGGTGTCCTCACGATGGCAGGGGACACCAAAGATGCAGTGCAGGCCATCAAGATCGCCTTCAGGCCAGCGGCTTCCGTGCTGCCTAGTGAGAAAGGGGGTCCTGGAGCCCCAGGAGCAGCGCCGGCCAAGAAGAAGCAGATGTTCTCCCAAGACCAAGCCGAGATGAAGCAAGTGATGGTCAGTGAGGAGGGGACAACCAGCGCCACCTTCACCATAGGAGCTGGCCTTCCTCGGGACCAAGAGAAGGCGTTGGTAGACTTCTTGCGCACCAACAAGGACGTATTCGCTTGGGATCCCAAAGACCTGGCTGGGGTCCTGAGGGGAATAATCGAGCAGCACCTGAAAGTATGCCCAAACGTGCGGCCGGTGAAGCAGAAGGCCCGCCGCCAGTCCACCGAGAAGCAAGCATTCATCGTCCAAGAAACCCGCAAGCTGCAGGACGCTGGGGTCATCAGGGAAGTACAATACCCAGAGTGGTTGGCGAACCCCGTTGTCGTCCCCAAGAAAGGAGGGAAGGAACGCATGTGCGTCAACTTCACCAACCTCAACAAGGCTTGCCCTCAAGATCCCTTTCCGCTTCCTCGCATCAATCAGATCGTGGACTCCACCGCCCAGTGCGACCTGTTGTGCTTCCTAGACGCCTTCTCAGGCTACCAGTAGATCAAGATGGTCGTGCAAGATGTGGAGAAGACGGCATTCCTGACCCCCTGCAGGGTGTACTGCTACACCTGCATGCCCTTCGGGCTGCGCAACACTGGGGCTACCTTCCAGCGGCTGATGCACATCGCTCTAGGCATGCGGCTCGGGAGAAACGCAAAGGCCTATGTTGAAGACATAGTAGTGAAGTCTCGGGAGGCTGGGACCCTGATAGCACATTTGGAGGAGACAGTTGCCAGCTTGCGCAAGGTGGACCTCCGGCTCAATCCCGAGAAGTGTGTATTCGGGGTCCCCTCTGGCAAGCTGCTGGGCTTCCTGGTGTCGCACAGAGGGATCGAGGCCAATCCAAGAGAGGTCAAGGCAATAGAGGACATGAGCCCCCCACAGACCCTGAAGGAGATGCAGAAGCTGACGGGCTGTGTGACCTCGGTGGGGCGCTTCATCTCCAAGATGGGGGACCGTGCCCTCCCGTTCTTCAAGCTGATGAAAAAGAAGGGGCCGTTCGAGTGGACCCCGGAGGCTGACGCAGCCTTACAAGACCTCAAGAGATACTTGACCAGCCCACCAGTGATGGTGGCGCCGTGCCCTCTCGAGCCCTTGGTGCTCTATTTGGCAGCCATCCCTCACTTAGCTAGCGCCGCCCTGGTGGCACTAAGGAAGGAGCGCCCACCCGAGGGCCCTTGGTAGAACACTCGACCACCAAGCAAGGCACAGCACCCTCAGGACAGCACACATGGGGCCTCGGCCAACCCAGCGGCCGACATCCCTCCCGAGGCTGCGATTGACCCCACAGCTGACGGGCTCCTTAGAGCGGACCTCGCGAGACCACCGAAGGCACGCATCCTCAAGAAGAACAAGATTCCACCGGTGCCTCCTCCCTTCGTCGAGCATCCCGTCTACTTCATTAGCACGATGCTGAGAGAGGCACGGGCGCATTACCCCATGCCTCAAAAGCTCTTGCTCGCGCTCCTCGTTGCCTCCCGAAAGCTGCACCACTATTTCCGAGGTTACCCTATCAAAGTCATTTCTGCATACCCGTTGGAGAGGGTGCTCCGAAGCTCGAACGCCGTCGGGCGAGTTGCAGAATGGAACATCGAGCATCAGGCGTTCCATCCCGAGTTCAGCACCACCAGGGTCATCAAGGGTGTGGCTCTCGCTGACTTCCTGGCCGCGTGGACTGACATCCCCGACCACGAATAAGCGAGGACTGCTCCCTTTTACCTAGGGACGAGGAGCCGGACGGGTGGATCATGTACTTTGACGGAGCATTCACATGACAAGGCGTAGGAGCAGGTGGCGTCCTCATCTCACCCGCCAAGGACAAGCTCTATTACGTGGTACAAGTCTGTTTCCAGTAGGGCGAGAAGGTCTCCAACAACATCGCAGAATTCGAGGGCTTGCTCGCCGGTCTCAGGGCTGCGGCAGCGTTGGGGGCGAAGCGCCTCACCGTCAAGGGTGATTCCCAGCTCCTCGTCAACTTCTCCAACAAGGAGTACACACCCAAGGACGAGCACATGGAGGCATACCTAGAAGAAGTACGCAAGATGGAGATGCGGTTCTTGGGCTTGGAACTGCAGCACGTGCCATGAGGGACGAACATGGAGGTGAATGATATTGCCAAGAGAGACTCCCGAAGGCTCCCCCAAGAGCCAGGGGTGTTTGAGGAGCGGCTCTTCAGGCCATCTGTGGCTCCCCCCTCCACGACTCTATCACCGCCTCAGGAGGATCTGCCTCAGGCGCCTGTGACTGGCGTGCCAGCATGTGGTCACCCACAGGGGCCCTCCTGCTGCTTGCGCTCGAGCCTCTGGAGCGGTGCTGGACTGAGGAGTTCAAGGCGTACTTGCTTCAAGGGACCCTGCCAGAGAAGAAGGGGGATGCTGAGTGTGTTGCCCATCAAGCCACCGCGTACTGCATCCAGGATGGTGAGTTATATCGCAAAAGGCCCAATGACGTTTCATTGCAATGCATCTCCGTGGAGCAGGGACTTTAGCTGCTAGCGGACATACATGGTGGAGACTGCGGGCATCATTCCTCATCACCCACTCTAGTGGGCAAGGCGTTCCGCAGCGGCTTCTACTTGACCACTGCGCTCAACGACGCCACAGAGCTGGTGTGTTCATGTGAAGCATGCCAGTTCCAGCCAAGCAAATTCACCAGCCTGCGCAGGGCCTCCAAACAATCCCGCTCACATGGCCGTTCGCAGTCTGGGGGCTAGATATCTTGGGGCCGTTCCCTCGAGCGCCAGGGGGCTACCGCTACCTCTACGTCGCCATCGACAAATTCACCAAATGGGCGGAGGTAGAATATGTTCCCGCCATCCCAGCTGGATCAGCCGTCAAGTTCATCAAAGGCATCGTGAGCCGGTTTGGGGTTCCTAACCACATCATCACCGAAAACGGCTCACAATTCACTAGAAACCTTTTCAAAACATATTTTGCTAACCTTGGAACGCAGATATGCTACAACCTAGTGGAACACCCCAGGAGCAACGGCCAAGCCGAGCGGGCCAATACCAAGGTCCTGAGGGGCCTCAAGACAAGGACCTTCAAGAAGAAGCTCGAGGCATGCGGCAGGGGCTGGCTCGACGAGCTGCAGTCCGTCCTGTAGTCGATCCGCACCACCACAACCAAGCCAACGGGAGAGACACCGTTCTTCCTTGTCTATGGAGCAGAAGCGGTTCTCACACACGAGGTCAAGCATTGCTCCACGCGGGTCCTGGCGTTCGACAAGGCGCGTCGGGACGCCACGCGGGGGATGGATCTCGTGCGGGGGAAGGAATGCCGCCGTCAAGCCTTGCTCCAAGCGGCAAGGTACCAGCAAGCACTGTGGCAGTACCACTGCTGCAGTGTCTGCTCCAGGACGTTAGAGGTGGGCGACCTTGTCTTGAGGTGGGTGCTCTCCAGGGAAGGACTGCACAAGCTCTCTCCCATGTGGGAGGGCCCGTTTAGGATTTCCCATGTCTCCAGGCCTAGCGCCACACGCCTGGAGACACAGGACAGGGTCCCTATCCAGAACGCCTAGAACATCCAGGACCTCCTGGAGTTCTACCCCTGAAGAAAGGCTCCGACCTGTTAAGCAAGGCTACGGCCTATGAAGGTCTCCGCTCGTGACTCTCTCACGTAATGAGTGGGGTTGTACATGCCCGGAGTCTCCTAAGAGCCGCCCTGGGCCCTCACGGGGGCTCCTCCCACGTCTTAGTGGCATCACTTAGCTCCACACTAGTGAGAAGACTAGATTAGGTACCGGACGCGGCTGTTCATTTGCTTTCCGAAGTTTCTTGCAGTCTATTTGTAATCTTTCAATGGATTTGGTGATTTCGTGTTTTGGTTCGCCGAGTTGAATTCTTCTCCTCCCACTCGTTTGCTTTTTAGCCTATGGACAGGAGGGAGGTGGCAGTTGCCCGTCATTCTCCCTCGCGCACCTCGCGCGTGGTGGCTAGGCAGGTGTGTGCACCCTGGGCCTGCCCTAATGCGCGAACACTGATGTCTACTACACAACCTTCTTCTTGTAGACTTTGTTGGGCCTGCAAGTGCACAGGTTTGTAGGACAGTAGCAAATTTCCCTTAAGTGGATGACCTAAGGTTTATCAATCCGTAGGAGGCGTAGGATGAAGATGGTCTCTCTCAAACCACCCTGCAACCAAATAACAAAGAGTCTCTTGTGTCCCCAACACACCCAATACAATGGTAAATTGTATAGGTGCACTAGTTCGGCGAAGAGATGAAGATACAAGTGCAATATGGATGGTATATATAGGTATTTGTAATCTGAAATAATAAAAACAGCAAGGTATCTAATGATAAAAGTGAACGTAAACGGTATTGCAATGATAGGAAACAAGGCCTAGGGTTCATACTTTCACTAGTGCAAGTTCCACTACTAGGAAAAGGGCTATAGATAGGATTGATACTAATGGCGCACCAGGTAAGCAGTGCGCCACTACTATATACTAATGGCGCACCGGTTGGAGGTGCGCCATTAGTGTGGAAGACACTAATGGTGCACCAGGCACAAGGTGCGCCACTAGTATTGATTTTTTTTCCATTTTCCATACATTCTAATGGCGCATGATGTCAAAGTGCGCCATTACTAGTTAGAACTAGTAATGGCGCACCACCCAGACAGTGCGCCATTAGTATATTTTTTTTACTTTTTTGCAAACCTACTAATGGCGCACCGTGTCAAAGTGCGCCATTACTAGTTTAAACTACTAATGGCGCACTTTCCCACAGTGCGCCATTAGTATACATATGTTTTTTTACTTTTCTGCAAAAAGTACTAATGGCGCACCACCTGCAGGTGCGCCATTAGTAACCAGGGTTACTAATGGCGCATTTTGTGGTGGTGCACCATTAGTAACCTGGGACCAACAAGATATTTTGGACAGCCCACCTACCCACTCACTTTCCCCACTTCATTCTCTCCACCTCATCCTCCAAGCTTGTCTCGGCTGCCTCCTCCTCCTCACCTCATTTCCACCATAGATTCATCAAAATTAAGTGGTGAAATTACCTTTTTTTGATAGGTAAGTAAGGGGAAAGCTATCTTCATGATGTAGATCTACTTTTTTTCTCCATAGCTCGCTCTAACAACGTGCACATGCACTTTTTGTGACCTAGCTAGATCTATGTATGTTTGTGGTGTTGCTTGTGTTTGTGGTGTTGCATATATGTTTGTGTTTGCAGGTACCGGTATTTGAAATGCGATAGTTGCCAATATTTTGCCGGAATGTTGATTCATTTCCGTTTCGGCGAGAATTTTGGCACTATGCATTCTTTTTGGTCCTATTTTTAGGGAAGGTCATGCCAAATTTTTCTTGGTTCTAAAATATCGTTTTGCTCTACCCCGCAGGCGACCATGGTCCGCACGATGACCGAAGGCATCGTGAATAGGTTTTTGAGCTCCGCGAAGGCCGAGATGCTTCAAAAGAACGAGACGGAGATAAGATGTCCGTGTCGAAGATGCAAGCTGAAGAGCCTTATTGCGGACCCGGATTCCGGGCAGGTGCGGGACCACCTGCTCTTGCGTGGTTTCATGGATGGCTATCGGTGGCAAGGTGATGAAGATGACTATGAAGTCGTCCATGGGGGCCGGGCAAGAAATGAGGAAGGGCAACAAGACAAGTACCACTGCGGCGAGGGCGGGCGAGAAGACGAAGAATCTCCAGGACATGATCACGGCGGTGATGCTGTACACAGTCATCATGTAGAAGATGTCGTACATGACGATGAGGAAGATCAAGACGAAGGGCATGATCATGAAGATGAAGATGCCGGAGCAGACGACGATGGAGGCTGGGTGCAGGACCCTCATATTCAAGAGCTGCTTCGCAAGCAGACGGATAACGCAAGAGCTGCCGCCCGAGAGAAAGCCAAGCTGGATCAACTGGAGATAGACGCGGTTACTCCATTGTATGAAGGATGCAGGCCCGAGGATACCCGCCTGAAAGTAACGCTCATGGCTCTGGAGATGAAGGTAAAACACAAAATGACCGACGCATGCTTCGACGAGAACATGTCATTCTGGCACGAACGTCTTCCCAAGGGGAACAAGTGCCCGACCAGTTTCGAGGAGGCGAAGAAAATCGTGTGTCCTCTGGATTTACCGCACGTGAAATACCATGTGTGCATGAACAATTGCATCATTTATCGGGACGAGCACGCGGAGTCTACCATATGTCCGGTGTGCGGCGTCACTCGATACAAGAAGAGGAAGAAAGCTCCTCGAAAATCGGTGTGGTACTTTCCGATCACTCCTCGTCTGCAGCGGTATTTCGCGGACCCTAAGGTAGCAAAGCTCCTGCGTTGGCACGCGGATAGGGAGGAGAAGAAGCGGGAAGATGACGGAAATGATCCGGAGATAAATAAAAAAGACAAGATGCTGAGTCACCCTAAGGATGCGAGCCAGTGGCAAGCGTTGAACTTCGAATACCCAGAATTTGGGAAGGATCCAAGGAACATCGTGCTGGGCGCGAGCACCGATGGAGTCAATCCGTTTGGCAGCCAGAGAAGCACACATAGCACCTGGCCTGTGTTTGTGTGGATGTACAACCTTCCCCCCTGGTTGTGCATGAAGAGGAAGTACATTCACATGAGTATGCTAATTGAAGGGCCGAAACAACCAGGGAACGACATCAATCTGTATCTGGGGCTGCTGAAGGAGGAGCTAGACACGCTGTGGAAAACGCCAGCCAATACGTGGGACGCCGCAGAGAAAGAATATTTCCCTATGAGAGCCGCACTGCTCACGACGGTGCACGACTATCTCGGTTACGGATATCTCGCGGGGCAGGTAGTCCACGGATTTTCTGGATGCGTAAGGTGCATGGATGACACAACGTATCGCCGGCTAGATAGAGATCCCGGGTCTTCGAAAACCGTGTTCATGGGACATCGAAGGTGGCTTCGCGACGATGACCCGTGGAGGAAACGCAAGGATCTGTTCGATGGTGAAACCGAACCCCGAAAACGCCCGTGTACGAGGAGCGGCGAGGAAATAGACGAGCTGTTGAAAAATTGGAAAGACTGCCCACTGCCGGGAAAGAAGCAAAAGGCGCTAGAGCCGGGAAAAAAGCGAAAGGCGCCAGAGCCGCTGCTGAAGGTATGGAAAACGAGGTCTGTCCGGGACTTGCCGTACTGGAAGATCCACCGTGTGCCTCACAGCCTTGATGTCATGCATATCGCGAAGAACGTGCGCGAGAGTCTGCTTGGTACCCTGCTCAACATGCCAGAGAGGACCAAAGATGGGCCGAAAGCAAGGGCAGACTTGAAATCAATGGGCATCAGGCAGGAGCTTCACGCTAATGATGATAATGATGATGATGATGATGAGGCGAAGCAGGACACAGAAAGTCGTCGCAAAGGCAAAAAGGCCAAGAAGACCAGAAATGACTACCCTCCCGCGTGCTTCACTCTAAGTCAGGAGGAGATCGAGCAGTTTTTCACCTGCCTCCTTGGAGTAAAACTTCCTTACAGTTACGCGGGGAAGATAAGCAGATACCTAGACCCAGCGAAGCAGAAGTTCAGCGGGATGAAGTCTCACGACTGTCACGTGCTGATGACGCAGATACTTCCAGTTGCAATCCGTGGGATCATGGACGCGCACGTCCATGAAACGCTATTTGGCCTATGCAACTTTTTCGACGTCATCTCTCGGAAGTCCATTGGCGTGAGGCAACTCAGAAGGCTACAGGAAGAGATCGTGGTGATACTATGCGAGCTTGAGATGTACTTCCCGCCCGCATTCTTCGACGTTATGGTGCATCTGCTGGTCCATATCGTGGAGGATATCATCCAACTCGGGCCGACGTTCCTGCACAGCATGATGCCGTTCGAAAGGATGAATGGTGTCATCAAAGGATACGTTCGCAACATGTCACGTCCAGAGGGAAGTATAGCCAGGGGCTTTCTGACCGAAGAGTGCATCTCCTACTGCACGAATTATCTAGGCATCGAGAACCCCGTTGGTCTGCCCGTCAACAGGCACCTAGGCAGGCTCGCTGGATGGGGTCACCGTGAGGGTCGCCGCGAAATGCATGTCGACTTCGAGGGTCGACTCGCCGACTTTGAAAGAGCAAACCTAGTCGCGCTACAACACATAGACGTGGTCGATCCTTGGGTGGTAGAGCACAAAACCTTTATTGAGAAGACGTACAATGACCGAGGCCAACAGAGGACGGACGGAGATATAATCAAAGAGCACAACTCATGTTTCACGCGTTGGTTCAAGCAGAAGCTTCTGTCGTACCCTTTACATGAGGATTCTTCCGCGGAAGAACAACTCATATTCGCCTTGTCACAGGGCGCCGAGCACAACCTGATGACCTATGAGGCGTACGATATCAACGGCTACACATTCTACACCGAGGACAAGGACATGAAGAGCGATGGTTATCAGAACTCCGGGGTAACGATGGAATCCTACACCGGCAACGACAAGGACAGATACTACGGAAGGATCGAGGAGATCTGGGAGCTGAGCTACGCTGGAGAGAAGGTCCCGATGTTCCGTGTCAGATGGGCCAAGAGCGTCCTAAAAGAAGACCGGTATTTCACCACCATGGTTATACCCGAAGCCAAATCCAAGACCGCGGGCGCAAACGTCACCGCGAAAAATGAGCCATGGGTACTGGCTTCCCAAGTGGACCAATGCTTCTTCATTACCGACCCGTCAAAGCCCAGTCGTGTTGTCGTGAGGAGAGGCAAAAGGAAGATCATCGGAATGGATGGAGTAGCCAATGAGCAAGACTTCGACAAGTACGGCGACCCGAAGATCGAACATGACGACGACGATGAAGTAGCAGCACACACCACAAGAAGAAGCAGGACAACCCTACCTAAAGGACGTCCGTTCCACAGAAGAACTCCATTTGCGAAAAAGAAGGGCAAGAAGATTGTGAACAGATAGCTAGCTAAGATCGATTGTATTTAAATCGTAGTCTTCATTTCTCGATTGTATTTCATGGGCACTTTTTGATATCATGAATATTTTTAAATTTCATGGACACTTTTTGATCTAAATCTCGATCCCACCCGCACCCTCCCCCGCTAGCTCCACCGCCGCCGACGACCCACCGCAACCCTCCCCGCTCCACCGCCGCCGACGAGCACCCCCCCCCCCCCCGCACCCTCCCCCGCTCCACCACCGCCGACGAGCACCCCCCGCACCCTCCCCCGCTCCACCGCCGCCGACGAGCACCCCCCGTTTCATATTCATATTCATTTTTAAAAAATAATAATAAAAAGTGTAGACTACAATTGTAGTTAAACAACAATTATTACTGTTTTTATAAAAAATATTACTGTTTCATATTCATATTCATTTTCTAAAAAATTATTACATGCAACAAAAAATAAAAAAAGATTACTAATGGCGCACCTCTGCCTGGTGCGCCATTGCTATGTAAAAAAATTACTAATGGCGCACCGACCGCGGGTGCGCCATTAGTAAGATTCCCCCCTAGCTAATTCCCTCCCTCTCGCCAGATCCCCTTCGTCCCTCTCCCTCGCCAGATCCACTTCCCCCCGCTGCCCCGACCCACGCCGCCGCCGCCCCCGCGCCTCCGTCTCCGTCGCCGCCCCCAGTCAGCCCCTGCCCTGCCCCCCATCACCGTCCGCTCCCAATCCACCCCCTCCCTCGCCTTCACCGCACCCACCCACCCCCTCCCTCGCCTTCCCAGCCCTCGAGCTCCACCGTGCGAGGCGACAGGCAAGGCGGCGGGCAGAATCTGCTTCAACACCGGGCCGGCGAGCCGCGGAACCAGGGCGCGACGGCGCTCGACCCCTCCACCCCCCCTCCACCTCTTCTTCCTTGGGTCGCCGCTGTCTTCCTCAACTCCGGCCACCTCTGTTGCTACTAAGCTGTCGCAGGGCCTCCTTGCGCCTCCCAGGTGAGCTCCGCCTCCTCTCCCCTCTTCCTTCTCGCAAACACTCTGTTTGTCCAGCAAATCAGCGATAATCCTGTTGATTCCGGCAGTAGGCCTGTACGGCAGTAGCACAATGATTTCGGCAGTAGGCCTGTCGATAATCGCAACACTCTGTTTGATTCTCGCAAACACTCTGTATTTCAATCCAACAGTAGCGCCGAACGGCAGTGGCATCATTCTGGGGTATAGTTAGGGCCATGATGGCACAAGCATTTAAACAACTGATACAATATTACAAAAAACAATGCACAATGATTTTGCTAGTAGTTAAGCAAAGAGCGACTTTTCCCCAAGAAAACGAAGAGAATTAGTTTGTAAATACCACTGACAAATGGAACACGCCGATCAGTTATCACTGCAATTTCCAACATATATATGACATTTGCTGTTTGAGTTGTTAGTTTTTCCCATTTCTCGTTCAGTCAATTCAACCAAATGCTAAACCTTTATACAGAGAGATGGAAATAGATGCTTCCTGTGTAGTATAATTTTTTTTACTAGGTTGCCAGAAGAGGGGGGCTTATAGGTAAAACTACCGGGAATTGTTATGCACAAATTGCTAGTAGTTGCTTGGCCACTCACTACAACTAATTTCACATAACCAAATGATAAAAAGGGAGATGATGGCAACCTGTTTAGAAAACATTGTACTAGTGAGTGGTAACTAGTTTGAAGAAAATTGTAAATAAGATTCCAACTAGTTTGAAGAAAATTGTAAATAAGATTCCAGCAAATTAGTGATCTAATTGTGATAATCCTGCTCACATCCCCACTTGCAGTAGAGGCAGGCAATGCCTCTATATGCTCTGTTTTACTGCCTAGCTAGAGCACAAACCTAGCCCCAGTTGTGTATTCCCAATTGCTAGTGGTCTAAGTAATGTTTCCCTAGTTGGGTGAGACTGACTTGGCTCTTTCTTGGAGGAGACAGATCAAACAAGTGTTGTCAGTTTTTGTTTGAACTTCAAAGAGTGTTGTGACTTGGCTCTTAATCAAAAGACTATTGTCAGTTTTTGTTTGAACTTTGTTTGACTGGAGGAAATTACTCTTAAATGCTAGTCCTATTCTGGTGGAGATTTTTCTTGTCCTGAGTTACACTGAAGATATTTTTCTGATAATATTATAAAAACTGCCTGGTGTGTGTTCAACTTGTATCTTCTAGCTTAAGTTTAACTTGTCCTGAGTTACACTCAAGTTATAATGTGTTTAACTTGTAGCTTCTAGCTTAAGTGAGTAGCCAGTACTGTAGTCAGTAGCTTAACTTGTTTAAGTACTGCTAGTTAGTTGTACTGATATTATTGGCTTGTATAGATGTCAGCATGCTCCCTTTCTACTCATTTTGGAGAACATGTTCTTCACTTCTAAGAGTTGTTTTATTGACATGGCACATTTGCAATGGAGTTTTATATATCTTTAGCCACTGCTCATTAATAGCAAGTCGACAACAACATCAGTAAAATTTAGTTAACAACAACATCAGTAAAATTCAGTTAATTAACCGAAGAAGAGAAGAGAGAAAGTAGAGAGCAAGAGGAGTACTTGCATTAACTGAAACTTTTTACTTTAAACCTGCAAAATTGCAGTACTCCCTAAAACTACTCCAAGCAAGAACTATTGTTGGAGGGCACTACTGTAGGGATATTCTCTGGTCTACTGAAACTTGCACTACTGCAATTTACTCCAGTGATACTATATTTCTTTGCAAATTCTCTACTCTACTCCACTGCATGCACTGCAATACACTACTCCGCTGCATGTTTAATCAGTTAACAAAAAAAGGTACAGAACAAGCAAATGTAAGAAAAGAAGAGATCTTGTACTGCCAGTACATCATCAGGCAGTTCACCAGAGATTTTCAAGTTAGAAATACTCCCAGGGGTAGATGAAGAGAGAATATCATGAAGGAACAATTTAGTTTTAATTAATGGAAAAGTTGTATTTACTTGTAGTGAAAGGAACAATTTCAGGTAATTATAAATATTCAATAGCAGCAGAGGCAAGCAGTAGCAGTAGCAGTAGATGCCAACTTTTGATATGCATGCATGCATTCTTTGCTTGTTTATATTCATTCTTGTAAACTGAACATGCTCATCTATCTATCTATCTATCTATCTATCTACCTGCTTAAGTATGTATGTATGCATTGTATTTTTATTTCCTTTGGAAAGTAAAGTTTATTTCCTGGCTGGCTGGCATGATGGCTCATTGATCCCTCAGCTGCAGCTACAGTTGGAGCTCAATCTGATCTCATCTGAAATGAATCTATAAATACAGAGTGTAGTTAGTTACAGAGTAGCAGAAATAGTTGCTGGATGCAGTTACTTGCATGGGCCTGGCTGATGAAGAAAAACTTTATATATATTCATACTGATGTTGACTCTATAAATCATACTTATTGGACATGTTTTATGTGTTGATCCATCAATTGATCACATTGCAAAAGACCATCGTGTCTCCGACCATTTTGCAAAGGTCATGTATCCGACCATCGTGTCGTGATGATTTTGCAGGTACCCCGAGAGGCCCCTGAGTTTGCTGGAATGTTGATTAACTTCCGTTCCGGCAAATTCGGGTACTCCATATGTCCTATTTTCAATAAAGGTCATGCTGAAATTTTCCGTGAATTTTAGCATGACTTTGCTAAAAATAGGACATATGGGGTACTTGCGACTAATGCATGGGCCGGGGTGTCTTAGTACTTAGTTAAGTAGGATCAACTGCCCCGCCATTCTTGCTGCATTAAACTATAGGTGGCAATAGAGCCAAGTGATTAGGCCCAACTTAGAATTCTCCTTAGCATCGATAAACCCTAGATGATAAACCCAACATAGGTGGAAATAGAGCCAAGTGATTAGTGCCAAGTGATTAGGCCCAACTTAGGGTGCCTCGACTTAGGCTTTTAGGGTGCCTCGGCGTCAACAAACCCTAAATGATAAAAGCTTAGCTTTTAGGATGCCTCGGTGTCGACAAACCCTAAATGATGAGGCCATGATCTTGTTCCTTGACAATAACCAACTTTTTGACCAAACTTTTTCCTATTTAGAGCAAAACATGGCCCACAACGATGAGGCCGGTGGTTCGGGTGGCAAGCAATTCTGGGAGCTGTCCCAGGAGATGGAGGAATAACCTCACCGCTATGAGGACACCGCGGAAGACACCGATCCTGACTACACAACCCCTAGTGGCTTCGGGGATGACACCACTGATGGTGCCGCCGAGGATGCCACCACTGATGATGGCGGCGCACACACAGATGGCAGCCAACCGAAGAAGCAAAGGAAGGACCGGCGCCCGAATGCGCTCCGCACCCTCAAGGAGGAATTCACTCAAGTGGACTCTGACGGGCATCCAACGGAGCCCAAACATATAGTCAAGGGGTACTCGCTTCAGCTCGGGTGCATTCTTCGGAGCACCGTCTCGATCAACACTGAGAACCTTAGGCATAAGGACCACGGGAATTTGCGCAACCTCCTCTTCACGAAGCTGCACGAACGATACAAGTTCCCCGCCGAATTTGAAAACACACGCCTCTTAGGGAATAAAGTGAACAGTGCCGCCCTCACGAGGATGAGCACGGCCCTGTCTACTTGGAGAAGCGTGATGAAGAGAATGATTGATAAAGGTGATACTTATGAGAAGATCAAGGCGAAATATCCTTTGATGAGCGAAGATGAGTACAAGGAGTTCAAGATCAAGTGCGAGAGCAGCGCAACCTCCGAATCAAGTCAGTGGGGGAAAGAAATGCGGGAGTTGAACTTAGGGGAACACAAACTCGGTCCCGGCGGTTACAGAGTGGCGGAGCCTATATGGGACAAGGAGGACGCGGAGCGTGCCGAGCAAGGCCTACCGCCCCGCTTCGAGAAATACAGCGGTAACAAGCAGACCAGGAACTATGTCAGGGCCCGGTACAAGGAGGACCCGATAACAAAGGAGCTTACCACGGATCCGAAGACCAGGGCGCTTGAGCTTGTTCTGGTAAGGAATACACCCCCGCGTAATTAGCTCCATATGGTTGCACTCTAATTAATCCCCAATATTTCTAAATGGTTCACGTTCCTTTCGCAGGACACTGAAAGCAGTAGCGCGGGGTCGTCTCAGAGCTCCCCTTTCGACACCCCTTTAAATAGGGCGTTGAACATAATGAAAAGCAAGGATAAGCTCACTAAGCCGACGTCAGCTGGTCGTGTGGCCGGCAAAGGCTTGTCCACAAAATGGGGGTCATACTATACCGCTGGTGTGCGGAAGGAGAAAAAGGCCAGCTCGGAAAGCCAGACGCGCGAGGTTGAAGCACTCAAGGCACAAGTGGCGCGGATTCCGGAGCTTGTCCAAGAGCAAGTGGAACAACAACTGGGAACGAAGCTCAACGCCATGGTGCCTACGTTGATTCATGGGCTGACGACGTGGATTGCGGGCGGCCAACAGGGGCCTCCCCCGGTTCCCAGCTTCATGGCCAGCAACTCGCACAGCGCGCAGGCGGTGCCATTGGTGTCTCCGGCGGCGGCGCCATTGGTGTCTCCGGCGGAGGCGGTATTCGTGTCTCCGGCGTCGGCACGGGCATTGGAGCTTAATGCACCCGGGTGTACGCCGGCCGGCACCTCGCCAGCAAGTGCCCCCTCCGTCAGTTGCACGCCCGCCGTTGGCGGTGCCTCGACATTAGCCGAGCTCGACGGCATCACGGTAACTAAGCCTCTCGGCCGATGACTTCATCTCCTTGCCTTTGACTGGGCATCCCTGACGCCCTGTACATGTTTTCGCAGGGCGCCGCCGACGTTCCTTGCACTCTTCTGTACTTCGTGGGCGCCGAGTTGGTCAATGTCGCCAAGGGCAGAATCGTTCAACCGGGCAACCGCATGTTCCACGGTAATCCGATGGCACCCACAATGTATAGGGTTGAAGTGGTTCGGGTGCTGCCAGGCTGCGACGAGCTGTTACCTCCGATTTGACCCGCTGCGGCCGATGAAGAATATGAGATGACCCTCAGCGCCTGCGTAAACTGGCCCCTGCTTTGGACAAAGAGCCAGATTCGTTTGGGGCGGGGGACACCACCCCACAGACAAGACCGCCAGTTGTGCCCGCGCCAAGCCATGGCAAGAACGCCGCAATGCTACCGGACCTGCCGGACATCCCTATGGCACAGGATCCGGACAGCCCTATGGCATAGGATCCGGACGGTGACGACAATGACGATGGTACATTTACCAAAGTTGATAAGTACTTTGCCGAACATGGGTACGCTGACAAGTTCTGCGGGCCTCTTTCTCAAGAACCCAACCAAGACGACCGCGATCTAGAGAAATCCAATTGCAACAGGCGTCGTCTGGCGTTCAGTTCTCAGGACACGCCTCCAGCTCCCGCCTTCACCGAGCCTCAGATAGCTGAGGTGCGAAATATTATCAGCCCCAACACGCTCAAGAAGGTGGTCTGTGAGCAGAACTCGGTCCCATTACAGGAGATCAAGAAGAAGGGACGGAAGTGAAAGACTAACAAGGGCGCTGGTGCGAGCCAGCCGGCACCGAGTTCGATCCGTGCTCAGGACGGGCCACCTTCACCTAAGGATATCTCGAGGAGGGTGCATGTGGCGGGTAGGGCGATGCTACCACCAAATATGCTGAATGCTGCAACCGGTGCTATGCGGAGTCTGCACGACAGTGTTCTTTCTTTGGAGAAGCGGCGTCTCAGAGAGAAGGATGTGGCATACCCGGTTTTCATGGCCAAGGTGCCAGAGGGCAAGGGCTTTGTGGATGGCGACATCGGGGGTACGATCATCCTGCGGTTTGATGACATCTTTGCTATGTTTAACCTTCATCCGCTGCACTACACCTTCGTTCGGCTGTTTTCGCTGAGTATGGAGATGCGGATCATTAGAGACAAGACCCCGGACATCGTGATAGTCGACCCCTTCTACATGCGTGCCAAGCACTTGAGCAGCGCTGGGGACCGCCAAGTTGCGAGTTCACACCTCGAAGGCGTCATTCTGGCAAACCCAGATAAGGATAACTTCCTTGTGGCTTACTTTCCCGAGTAAGTCATCCCTTAACCGCCCCGTAACATATGATTTCTTAGATTTCGATCGTTCTTTTTTTTCTAACATTCCATGTTCTGTGCAGTGACACACATTGCACACTCATCCTCTTAAGCCCGAAATATTCCATGGCCACGTATTTCGACCCGAACCGTAACTCCAAGATAGACTACACAAATGTCAAGAAAGTTCTTGATGATGTTCTCCCCGGCTACGCCAAATCTGGAGGCACCTTCACCAGGGCAGTTCGTAAGTACGGCAAGCACACCTTCTCACACAATACGAATTTCTGCTGCGTCAAGCAGCCGCCTGGCGGTCAGAAGGATGCCTACTACGCCCTCCATCACATGCGGGCGATCGTAAGGGACCATCATCAACTTCTGCTACCAGATAGTCTCAAAGATTGGGCCGCGAGGTTGTCGGCAACCCAGGACGCGGACCTCAGACAAGAATTCTTTCGCATCCAGTCGGAGTTTGCGGACATCATCCATCAAGATGTCCTTCATACCTCGGGGCAGTTCTACCTCAGATATCAACCGTCCAACAATGAGATAGATGGAACGCTACAAATGCAGGGTGACAACGACCGCGATTTCATGACCATCACGACAGACGACGGCTTCATCCACGCTCCTGTCCGATGAGTCGAGTCGAAAGTAGTGATGTGTAGTTCTGAAACATTGATTGGCTCATGTTGTAATTAAACTTTAATGAATTCGTATGTCTCTTTGGTTTGGACAGTCATTCAACTTAGATGTAATCGATGCTATTTATTAGTAGGATCATGAATCATGCTATCAATGTCTTGCTTTTCTCTTCCGATCCTTTTGTTGCATACTTACATATTGCTTATGTATTGTCTGTTGTCTGTTGTTTGGCTTGTGCATAGAGATGTCATCATATGTCGTGTACAAGGGTAAGGTTCCCGGAGTCTACAACGACTGGGAGGAGTGTCGGAGACAGGTTCACCGTTTCAGCAGTAACAGTTACAAACGGTACACCACTAGGGCGGAGGCCGAATCTAGATACGCCCGCTATCTAGCGGGAGAGAGGAGGGAGCATTGGAGGAACCGGATGAAGACCAGTTTGATCGCGATGATGCTCATCGTGATGACCGCAGATCTCTTTTATGTGATGTAGTTTAGATGATCAATATCGACTTGTAATGTGAAGACAAACTCGATACTCGCGGTCTTGAGACTTGTAATGTTTTATCTTTATTCGGTCTTTTGAATTCGGAAACTAATATGATGAATTGTATTCGGAGACTAATCTTCTATTGTATTCGATGAATCTGATGTTGCTGTGTGCTGCTGTCTATATTCTGTCCAATAATATATTTTGTAACCTGTGCAAAAATCAGAAAAGCAAAAACAAAAAAAAACAAATATTCATACTAATGGCGCATCAAGGCAGAGTGCGCCATTAGTATGCCAAAGGATGCTAATGGCGCATCAAGGTAGAGTGCGCCATTAGTATGACAAAGCACATGGTTACATATGGCCCCCCGGGAGGCATACTAATGGCGCATGGTGTTACATACTAATGGCGCACTGCCTGGTGCGCCATTAGTATACCATATACTAATGGCGCACCAGTGGCGCGCCATTAGTAAAAAATACTAGTGGCGTGCTACTAATGGCGCACTGGTAATGCGCCATTAGTAGGCAAAACCAGTGCGCCATTAGTAGGCTTTTCCTAGTAGTGTTCTCTCAACAATAATAACATAGATAGATCATATAACAAGCCCTCAACATGCAAAAAAGAGTCACTCCAAAGCCACTAATAGCGGAGAACAAACGTAGAGATTGTGGTAGGGTACGAAACCACCTCAAAGTTATTCTTTCGGTTCGATCTATTAAAGAGTTCGTACTAGAATAACACCTTAAGACACAAATCAACCAAAACCCTAATGTCACCTAGATACTCCATTGTCACCTCAAGTATCCGTGGGCATGATTATACGATATGCATCACACAATCTCAGATTCATCCAATTAACACAAAGTACTTCAAAGAGTGCCCCAAAGTTTCTACCGGAGAGTCAAGAACGTGTGCCAACCCCTATGCATAGGTTCATGGGTGGAACCCGCAAGTTGGTCACCAAAACATACATCAAGAGGCACATGATATCCCATTGTCACCACAGATAAACACGACAAGACATACATCAAGTGTTCTCATAAAAGACTCAATCCGATAAGATGACTTCAAAGGGGAAACTCAATTCATCACAAGAGAGTAGAGGGGGAGAAACAATATAAGATCCAACTACAATAGCAAAGCTCAGGATACATCAAGATCGTGCCATAGAGGGAACACGAGAGAGAGAGAGAGAGAGAGAGAGAGAGAGAGATTAAACACATAGCTACTGGTACATACCCTCAGCCTCGAGGGTGAACTACTCCCTCCTCGTCATGGAGAGCGCCGGGATGATGAAGATGGCCACCGGTGAAGGATCCCCCCTCCGGCTGGGTGCCGGGAAGGCCTCCTGAGAGGTTTTGGTGGCTACAGAGTCTTGCGGCGGCGGAACTTCCGATCTATCTTGATTCCCAAAAGTTTCAGTATTTATAGGAATTATTGGCGTTGGTTTCACGTCAGGGGGGTCTCTGGGCCGTCCACGAGACAGGGGGGCACCCCCTAGGGGCGCGCCCTCCTATCTCGTGGGCAACCCGGAGCTCTTGTGGCCCAACTCCGATGCTCCTGGTCTTCTTTTGGTCCATAAAAAATCCTCAAAAATTGGCACGTCATTTGGACTCCGTTTGATATTGCTTTTCTTCGAAATACTGAAACAGGAAATAAAACAGCAATATGGGCTGGGCCTCCGGTTAATAGGTTAGTCCAAAAAGTAATATAAAAGTGTTTAATAAAGCCCATAATCATTCAAACAGATAATATAATAGCATGAAACAATGAAAAATTATAGATACGTTGGAGACGTATCAAGCATCCCCAAGCTTAATTCCTGCTCGTCGTCGAGTAGGTAAATGATAAAAACAGAATTTCTACCTACCATGATTATCAAAGTAATTTCTCTTTATTGTGGCATGAATGTTCAGATCCAAATGATTCAAGATAAAAGCTTATAAAACATAAAAATAATAATGCTTCAAAGCATACTAACAAATAATCATGTCCTATCAAAATAGCATAGCCAAAGAAAGCTTATCCCTACAAAATCATATAGTTAGGCCCTGCTTCATCTCCATTACACAAAATACTCCCATCATGTACAACCCCGATGACGAGCCGAGCAATTGTTTCATACTTTTTAACACGCTTCAGCTTTTTCAACTCTTACGCAATACATGAGCGCAATCCATGGACATAGCACTATGGTGGTAAATGGTGGTGGTTGTAAGGACAAAAAGTGGGAGAAGATAGTCTCACATCAACTAGGCATATCAACGGGTTATGGAGATGCCCATAAATAGATATCAATGTGAGTGAGTAGGGATTGCCATGCAACGGACGCACTAGAGCTATAAAAATATGAGAGCTCAACAAAAGAAACTAAGTGGGTATGCATCCATATTGCTTGCTCACGAAGACCTAGGGCATTTTGAGGAAGCCCATCATTGTAATAGACGAGCCAAGTTCTATAATGAAAAGTTCCCACTAGTATATGAAAGTGACAACATATGAGACTCTCTATCATGTAGATCATGGTGCTACTTTGAAGCACAAGTGTGGAAAAAGAGATAGTAGCAATTGTCCTTTCTCTCTTTTTCTCTCCTTTTAGTTTTTTCTTTTTTTTTCTTTTTCTTTCTTTTGTTTCTTTTCCTCTTTTTTTCTTTCTTTACTCCTTTTTCTTTCTTTTTGGTGGGCTTCTTTGGCCTCTTTTATTTTTATAAAGTCCGAATTCTCATCTCGACTTGTGGGGGAATCATAGTCTTCATCATTCTCCCCTCACTGGGACAATGCTCTAATAATGAAGATCATCACACTTTTATGGATTTACAACTCAAAGCTAGAACAATATATGACTCTATATGAATGCCTCCGGCGGTGTACCGGGGTATGCAATGAATCAAGAGCGACATTTATGAAAATTATGAAGGTGTCCTTGCCACAAATATGATGTCAACTACATGATCATGCAAAGAGCATTGTGACAATGATGAAACATGTCATAATAAACGGGATGGTGGAAAGTTGCATGGCAATATATCTCGGAATGGCTATGGAAATGCCATAATAGGTATGTATGGTGGCTGTTTTGAGGAAGGTAAATAACGGGTTCAATACTGGCGAAAGTTGCGCGGTAATAAGAGAGGCTAGCAAAGTGGAAGGAGAGTGTGCGTATATCCATGGACTCACATTAGTCATAAAGAACTCATATACTTATTGCAGAAGTCTACTTAGCCCTCGATGCAAAGTACTACTACGCATGCCCCAAGAGGGATAGATTGGTAGGAAAAGACCATCGCTCGTCCCTGACTGCCACTCATAAGGAAGACAATCAAAAGAGCACCTCATGCAACAAATTTGTCACACAACTTTTACCATACGTCCATGCTACGGGACTTGCCAACTTCAACAAAAGTATTTCTCAATTTCATAATTACCCACTAGCATGACTCTAACATTACTACCTTTATATCTCAAAACAATTATCAAGCAACATATTGACCATAGCATCCAATTCACTTCCTATGAAAGTTTTCGTTCAAATTACCATGTTGTTTAAGACTCTCAAAATAATATAATTTAAGCATTAGAGACTAGCAATTTCTTCAAAATATAACCACCGCCGTCCTCTAAAAGATATAAGTGAAGCACTAGAGCAAACGACAAACTTCTCCGAAAGATATAAGTGAAGATCAATGAGTAGCTAAATAATTATGCAACTATATGAAGACTCTCTCTCATTAAAGAATTTCAGATCTTGGTATCTTATTCAAACATAAAGCAAAGCAAAATAAAATGACAATGCAAGGATAGCACAACTCATGTGAAGAAGCAAAAACTTAGGCTCAACCGATTTTAACCGATGATTGCCGAAGAAGAAATGTGAGATGCCTACCGGGGCATCCCCAAGCTTAGATGCTTGAGACTTCTTGAAATATTATCTTGGGGTGCCTTGGGCATCCCCAAGCTTGAGATTTTGTGTCTCCTTAATTCCTCTCATATCATGGTTTCTCTTTTTATCAAAAGCGTCATTCACAACAAACTCAACAAGAACTCGTGAGATAGGTTAGTATAAACCAATGCAAAACCATATCATCTTCTACTGTAACAAATCACTAACATTAGTATTCAACATTTAATACTAAATGCCTCTGCATATTTAATACTCCTATCCTCAAATAGAATCATTAAACAAGCAAACATATGCAAACAATGCAACTATAACAACAATCTGCCAAAACAGTGCAGTCTGTAAAGAATACAAGAGTATCAATACTTCCCTGACTCAAAAAATTATGAGAGAAAATTCCCACTGTAATAAATTTATCAGAGCTTAATATGCAAAAAGATTCAACATTATACCATTCTCTGAATTTTCTAGGGAATTATTGCAACAGTGGTAAACTTTCTGTTTTCAAACAGCAACATGTATACTAGCAAAATAAGCATGGCAAAGGCTATCCTTGACATTTTTATTGAAAATAAAGATGCAAAACATTATTATAACTAACAGAAAGCAAAAACTAACAAAATAAAATGACGCTCCAAGAAAAACACACATCATGTGGTGAATAAAAATATAGCTCCAAGTAAAGTTACCGATGAACGAAGACGAATGAGAGGATGCCATCCAGGGCATCCCCAAGCTTAGGCTCTTGGTTGTCCTTGAATATTACCTTGGGGTGCCTTGGTCATCCCCAATATTATGCTCTTGCCACTCCTTATTCCATAGTCCATCGAATCTTTACCCAAAACTTGAAAACTTCAACCACACAAAACTTAAACAAAACTCGTAAGCTCCGTTAGTATAAGAAAATAAAATCACCACTTAGGTACTTTAATGAACTCATTCCAAATTCATATTGGTGTAATATCTACTGTATTCTAACTTCTCTATGGTTCATACCCCCCCCCCCCCCCCCGATACTACTCATAGATTCATCAAAATAAGCAAACAACACCTAGAAAACAGAATCTGTCAAAAACAGAACAGTCTGTAGTAATCTGTATCAAACTTATACTTATGGAACCCCATAAATTATGAAATAAATTGATGGACTTGAGAAATTTGTCTATTAATCATCTGCAAAAAGAATCGACCTAACATCACTCCCCAGTAAAAAATGGCAGCTAATCTTGTGAGTGCTAAAGTTTCTGTTTTTCACAGCAAGATCAAATAAACCTCACCCAAGTCTTCCCAAAGGTTCTACTTGGCACTTTATTGAAACAAAAGCTATAAAACATGATTACTACAGTAGCATAATCATGTGGACACACAAAAACAGTAAGGGTAAATACTGGGTTGTCTCCCAACAAGCGATTTTCTTTAATGCCTTTCTAGCTAGGCATGATGATGGCAATGATGCTCACATAAAAGATAAGAATTGAAACATAACGGGAGCATCATGAAGCATATGACTAGCACATTTAAGCCTAACCCACTTCCTATGCATAGGGATTTTGTGAGAAAACAACTTATGGGAACAATAATCAACTAGAATAGGGAGGTAAAACAAGCATAGCTTCAAGATTTTCAACACATAGAGAGGAAACTTGACATTATTGCAATTCCTACAAGCATATGTTCCTCCCTCATAATAATTTTCAGTAGCATCATGAACTAATTCAACAATATAACCAGCACCTAAAGCATTCTTTTAATGATCTACAAGCATAGAAAATTTACTACTCTCCACATAAGCAAAATTCTTCTCATTCGGAATAGTAGGAGTATCATAAGGGACTTGAACACTAAAAATTGTTTCCACATTAAAAGAGTAATGTTCAGAGAAAGGGTAATCATAATCATGACAAGATTTGTAAATATAATCATCACTACTTTTTATAGCATAAGCTTCATCACAATAATCATCATAAGTAGCAACTTCGTTCTCATCATAATCGATTCAAACCTCTCCCAAGATAGTGGAATCACTAAATAAAGTTGACACTCTTCCAAATCCACTTTCATATTCATCACAATAAAATTCAACATCCTCCAAAATAGTGGGATCACTATTTCCTAAAGTTGACACTCTTCCGAACCCACTTTCATCAATATAATCATGATAGGTAGGAGGCATGCTATCATCATAACAACTTTGCATATCAAAACTTGGGATGCTAAAAATATCATCTTCATTAAACGTATCATCCCCAAGCTTGGGACAAACATTAATTTCAGCAAATATATTCTCAAATATTTCATACTCATCAAACATAGCTTCCCCAAGCTTGGGCCCTTTCATATCATAAGCATAATCACTCTCATCATTAAAAATATGGATAGCACAAATAGTAAAGCAATTACCATCATCAAAATGAGTAGTAGGAGCAACATCATTTGGGAGGGATACCTTTTTACCTTTGCTGCCCTTTCTCTTCCTTTTCTTCTTTTCATTATGTGTGGGTTCAACCTTCTTTATTGATGGGATTGGTTGAATAGAAAGCTCCTCCTCGTTACCTTATTCATCATAAGAAATAATAGGAGGATATTGGGAAGTCTCTTCCCTTTCATTAGTATTCTCATCATCTTGTATTTGCTTTCTTTTCTTTAGGTAATTGGCAATATAAGGATTTTCAATGCAATTCTCCGCACAAAACATATAAATCTTTTCAAGATAAATATCAAGGAATTTTTATGGGCAAATTCTGGAAGATCCTTAAGTAAACGTTTCAATTCTTCATAACCCAAAAGTAAACTAAGTTCATTGTAATGTGCAGGGGAGATCAAATCATCACAATTTTTGGACACGATTCGATCATGAAACAATTTTGATAGGACATGTAAATGACCACGTTCATTGCAAAGTTCACAAGTACGGCAAAGTAATTTTAAATTTTCAGCACTCAGACCTAGCCTTTCATGCAACCATTTAGTTTCTAAATGCTTATGCCTCTTGCAATAAATATCTTCTTTATTTGGTGTGTTCATGCAAACATGCACTCCACAAAAGTTGACATGCTCATAAGATATGTTTTCATCATGACTATAGAAATCATCATTAGTACTATGGATATTCAAGGAGTTTATACTAACAATATTGCAATCATGCTCATCATTCAAAGATTTAGTACCAAGCATTTTAATGCACTCTTCTTCTAGCACTTGAGCACAATTTTTCTTTCCAACATTCTCACGAAAGATATTAAAAAGACGAAGCGTATGAGACAAACTTAACTCCATTTTTTTGTAGTTTTCTTTTATGAACAAAACTAGTCATAAAACAAGAGACAAAAAGATTCGATTGCAAGATCTAAAGATATACCTTCAAGCACTAACCTCCCCGGCAATGGCACCAGAAAAGAGCTTGATGTCTAAAACACAACCTTCTTCTTGTAGACGTTGTTGGGCCTACAAGTGCACAAGTTTGTAGGATAGTAGCAAATTTCCCTCAAGTGGATGACCTAAGGTTTATCAGTCCGTAGGAGGCATAGGATGAAGATGGTCTCTCTCAAACAACCCTGCAAGCAAATAACAAAGAGTCTCTTGTGTCCCCAACACACCCAATGCAATGGTAAATTGTATAGGTGCACTAGTTCAGCGAAGAGATGAAGATACAAGTGCAATATGGATGGTAGATATAGGTACTTGTAATCGGAAATAATAAAAACAGAAAGCCATCTAATGATAAAAGTGAACGTAAACGGTATTGCAATGATAGGAAACAAGGCCTAGGGTTCATACTTTCACTAGTGCAAGTTCTCTCAACAATAATAACATAGATAGATCATATAACAAGCCCTCAACATGCAAAAAAGAGTCACTCCAAAGCCACTAATAGCGGAGAACAAATCTAGATATTATGGTAGGGTACGAAACCACCTCAAAGTTATTCTTTCGGATCGATCTATTAAAGAGTTCGTACTAGAATAACACCTTAAGACACAAATCAACCAAATCCCTAATGTCACCTAGATACTCCATTGTCACCTCAAGTATCCGTGGGCATGATTATACGATATGCATCACACAATCTCAGATTCATCCAACCAACACAAAGTACTTGAAAGAGTGCCCCAAAGTTTCTACCGGAGAGTCAAGAACGTGTGCCAACCCCTATGCATAAGTTCATGGGTGGAACCCGCAAGTTGGTCACCAAAACATACATCAAGAGGCACATGATATCCCATTGTCACCACAGATAAACATGGCAAGACATACATCAAGTGTTCTCATAAAAGACTCAATCCGATAAGATGACTTCAAAGGGGAAACTCAATTCATCACAAGAGAGTAGAGGGGGAGAAACATCATAAGATCCAACTACAATAGCAAAGCTCGGGATACATCAAGATCGTGCCATAGAGGGAACACGAGAGAGAGAGAGATCAAACACATAGCTACTGGTACATACTGTCAGCCTCGAGGGTGAACTACTCCCTCCTCGTCATGAAGAGAGCCGGGGTGATGAGGATGGCCACCGGTGAAGGATCCCCCCTCCGGCAGGGTGCCGGGAAGGGCTCCCGAGAGGTTTTTGGTGGCCACAGAGGCTTACGGAGGCGGAACTTCCGATCTATCTTGATTCCCGAAAGTTTCTGTATTTATAGGAATTATTGGCGTTGGTTTCACGTCAGGGGGGTCTCCAGGCCGTCCACGAGACAGGGGGGTGCCACCCCCTAGGGGCGCGCCCTCCTATCTCGTGGGCAGCCCGGAACTCTTCTGGCCCAACTCCGATGGTCCATGGTCTTCTTTTGGTCCATAAAAAATCCTCAAAAATTGACATGTCATTTGGACTCCGTTTGATATTGCTTTTCTTCGAAATACTAAAACAAGAAATAAAACAGCAATATGGGTTGGGCCTCCGGTTAATATGTTAGTCCAAAAATTAATATAAAAGTGTATAATAAAGCCCATAATCATTCAAAACAGATAATATAATAGCATGGAACAATCAAAAATTATAGATACGTTGGAGACGTATCACACACCGCGCTGAACTCCATTGCCCTGGTGCTTCAGCCTTATCGTCGCGAGGAGCCCTTGATCAAGCTCACAGGCATCAGCACCCCCCATATCCGTGCCCCCCGGGCAGCGCAACGCGGTGCATTAAGTTAGAGCTGATCTATGACAGGGGGCTCACATAAGGAGGAATGATGTAACGCCCCAAGACCGGAGCTTCAGATGCCTTCCAGGGTTTCCGAGATTCGTTGTGTGATTTGTTTTTGCTTGTTGCATTCTTCATTGCATCATGTGCATGGCATCATGTCATTATGTCTTTAATCTTTCTAACTCATCTAAATAAAATCGTATGGATCTTCGGTCCATTTAAATCGAGGGAATTCACATGGTGTTTTCTCTTTATAATATATCCTCCCAATATTATTAGGGAGCTATAACAAAATATTCCATTCTTTGGGATTCACCATAACACACGTGCAAAATAAATCCCATGCCTTTTTCTGCTCCGAGTTAACCTCAAAACCTTGTCAATAATTGTTTCTCTTTTTACCGGAGCCCCACCAAAAATATCAACATTTTTGGACCTTTCAAACGCGCACTTCTTATTCAAACTCATTTGAATTTATTTCAAACGAGTTCGAACCCAATCTTCGCACACATGCTCATTTATAGTTTTCTTGGATCAAGCTCTTTTTTTATGAGTCCAGGAAAATTACCCCCATGCGTAAATGCTATCCCAAACATTTCCTTTCCTGTTCTTTTCCTTGTTGGTATTTTTTGTTTTGGAAAATAAAAGAGTAGAGGGAGAGAAGAAGCCCAGCAGCCTTGCGTCCTAGCCCACAGCACCGGCCCATTTGCCTCTAAGGCCCAACTCCACCCCTCTTACCCTAGCCGCAGGGGAGAGCATCGCTCGATCCCCTCTCCCCATCGTCCTCCCAAACCGCCGCCACACACCCATCGCAGCGAGCCACCCTGCGCCCGATCCCCTCGCCGCCCTCCTCGCTCGACCCCCCTCGGCCTCCTCCACCCCGTCGCCGTTCGGAGCCGCGCCCGTCCCTGTGCACTGGCGCCATGGCCAGCATGACCACCACCGCACCCAGCCACATGCGGCCTCCTCCTCTGTCGCCCGCGCCATCCAGCTGCGCCGCGCCCCAAGCGCCAAGTGCCTGATCTGCTCCAAGCTACGCCGTCGGTCATGCCTTCAGCCGGATCCTGCAGCCCGCGCCGTCCATCTCGTGGATCGTGCCTCCCCGCTGACCTTCCTCCCCTGTCGCCGCCTCGGCACTGCTGGAGCTCCTCTGCCGCCATGAACTAGGAGCTCCTCTCCCAAACGCCTTCGCCGGCCTTCGCCTCCCATGCTGCCCCGTCTCCTTGCACCGGCCCCGCCACCAAGTCTCGCCGCTCAAGCTCGCCTTCGTCTTCCTGGTGGCCGACTGCGTTGACCTCCTCTGCAAGGTGAAGCCACAACCGCGCCAAGTTCCCTGCTCCGCCTCCACACGCCGCCCGCACACGCTACCAACCGCTGCTGCTGCCTCCAGGCTGCGCTCCCCGTCCATCACGAGCTTCGCCGTGCTCCTTTTCGACCCTCGTTGAACCGCCAAGACGCAGCCTCGACCGAGTGTCATCCATCTTCTAGCAACCGCGTATGTGCAGCACCACCAAGTTTTGCCTCTGTACACTCATTGGGGTTGACCGTGGACGTGTGCCTAGTGTTACTTGGATTCGTCAAGGACGCCAAGACCCGATGCCTTTTGGTGTTGCTTTGTTTTGGAACGCCAAGTACCTCGACGTCGAAGACCCGTGTACAACTACTGACACCCGTGGATTTCACCAAGTACCTCTACCGACGACCTGAACATCTACGTAACGTGTACAACTACCGTCGCCGTGTACCACTACTTCCACTACCGCCGACATGTACAACTACGAAACGTGTACGACTACTTCCCCTACGACCCGTGAACGACTACTTCCCTCGACGATTTTGAACCGCCCCGAAATGCATGCTTCAAAGGTATAACCCCGAGACGACGCCCGTGAACGAATGCATGTGTTGTATGAGATGCTCGTGTTTGCACCGTGCCCATTTGCCCTTGCAAGTTCCTCCTCGTTTGCCATGCCGTCGACCCGTGCGTAATCCGGGATCACCCCACCATCTTGCATGACTCGCTCACGTCACACTTCCTTTTGCACCGGTACCTCCATAAGTTATCGGGACTGGAATGTTGCCGTGGTACCCTTTCTTTCCACCACGGTGACAAATGCCTCGTATCATGCTCATCTCAACTTTTTCATAAAATTGTTAAAAACTTGCATTGTCATCCGCATCATGATAACAACATTTAAATGGTTAAAATTGTGTTTGCATTAAATTGCTAAATGACATATGGGGATTTCCGGAATTGTTGTTTGTTATTTCCGGCCTCATTTAAACTTGCCTAATTAGGTGGTTTGCCTATGCTTCACCCCTTGCCATGTTTAATAACATTTAATATTGTTGCTTAGCCTAAATGAGAGAGAACTAAATATTTGAATGTGGTGTTCCGTCAATATGCAACTCGTTGCATATTGAGCTCCACTTAATTTGTAGTATTGTTTGTTGCACTTTGCCATGCCATGCCTCTTTAAACCGGACATGCATCATACTTGATTGTGCATCATGTCATGTTTATGCTTGTGTGTTTACCATATTGTTTGCTTCTTTCCGGTTTGCTTCTCTCGTTAGCTTCGGTTTCATCCCGGAGTTGTGAGGATTCGTTCGACTACGTTCGTTTGTCTTCTTCATGGACTCGTTCTTCTTCCTTGCGGGATTTCAGGCAAGATGACCATTACCCTCGATATCACTTCTATCTTTGCTTGCTAGTTGCTTCGTTCTATCGCTATCCTGCGCTACCTATCACTTGTTTACCATGCCTCCCATATTGCCATGTCAGCCTCTAACCTTTTCACCCTTCCTAGCAAACCGTTGCTTGGCTATGTTACTGCTTTGCTCAGCCCCTCTTATAGCGTTGTTAGTTGCAGGTGAAGTTGAAGATTGCTCCATGATGGACAGGATTATGTTGGGATATCACAATATCTCTTATTTAATTAATGCATCTATATACTTGGTAAAGGGTGGAAGACTCGGCCTTATGCCTGGTGTTTTGTTCCACTCTTGCCGCCCTAGTTTCCGTCATACCGGTGTTATGTTCCTGGATTTTGCGTTCCTTACGCGGTTGGGTGATTTATGGACCCCCTTGACAGTTCGCTTTGAATAAAACTCCTCCAGCAAGGCCCAACATTGGTTTTAACATTTGCCACCTAAGCCTTTTTCCCTTGGGTTCTGCAGACTCAAGGGTCATCTTTATTTACCCCCCCCCCCGGGCCAGTGCTCCTCCGAGTGTTGGTCCAAACTAGAGCCCTTTGCAGCGCCCCCTCAAGGAAACTTGAGGTCTGGTTTTAGTTGTACGGATTGGTCATCCGTTGTGCCCTGAGAACGAGATATGTGCACCTCCTATCGGGATTTGACGGCACAGTCGGGTGGTCTTGCTGGTCTTGTTTTACCATTGTCGAAATTTCTTGTAAACCGGGATTCCGAGTCTGATCGGGTCTTCCTGGGAGAAGGTATATCCTTCTTTGATCGCGAGAGCTTATCATGGGCTAAGTTGGGACACCCCTGTAGGGTATAATCTTTCGAAAGCCGTGCCCGCGGTTATGTGGCAGATGGGAATTTGTTAATGTCCAGTTGTAGATAACTTGACACTTGACCTCTTTAAAACGCATCAACCGCATGTGTAGCCGTGATGGTCTCTTTTCGGCGGAGTCCGGGAAGTGAACACGGTTTTGGGTTATGTTTGACGTAAGTAGGAGTTCAGGATCACTTCTTGATCATTGCTAGTTTCACGACCGTTCCATTTGCTCTCTTCTCGCTCTTATTTGCGTATGTTAGCCACCATATTTTCTTAGTGCTTGCTGCAACTCCACCTCATTACCACTTCCTACCTATAAGCTTAAATAGTCTTGATCTCGCGGGTTTTGAGATTGCTGAGTCCTCGTGACTCACCAGATACTATCACAATAGTTGTAGGTGCCGATGATACCATTGCAGGTGATGCAACCGAGCTCAGATGGGAGCTCAATGAAGATCTCAGTTGTTGCTATGTTTTGTTTCTTGTTGATCAGTAGTGGAGCCCAGTTGGGACGATCGGGGATCTAGCAGTTGGGTTATCTTCTTTTCTTTTGGCTTCGTCCGTAGTCGGACTATGTGTGTACTCTGAATGATGTATGATTTATTTGTTCATTGTGTGAAGTGGCGATTGTAAGCCAACTCTTTATCCCATTCTTGTTCATTACATGGGATTGTGTGAAGATGACCCTTCTTGCGACAAAACCACCAGGCGGTTATGCCTCTAAGTCGTCCTTCGACACGTGGGAGATATAGCCGCATCGTGGGTGTTACAAGTTGGTAATCAGAGCCATCCCTGGCTCAGGAGCCCCCTGCTTGATTGTTTGTTGTCGTTGTTGAGTCTAGAACAAAAATGTTTTGAGTCTTAGGATTATATATATCGGAGAGTAGGATTCTTTTTACTCCTCAGCCCCTTCATCGCTCTGGTGAGGTCTCCTGACGTAGATGTTTTGACTTTCCTCTCCTCAAATTTCACTAAAAATTTTTTAGGATCACGCGGGTATCTTGGAATCGTTCTGATGGTTTTGTGACGAGAACATTGTTCTTGGTGCCTCCTGTCTTTTATGTGGCAGTGACTCGGGGAGTTGAGCTCCGAGGTGTTGTCGTCACAATTTTATCGTTGCAGTTCTGGAATACCTGAGTTTTGCCAACATCAAAAATTCTCTTTTATGCAGTTGTTGGTGAGATAACCTCGATGCCACCCAGTACTAGGGCGGGAGTTCGGGAGTATTGCCATAGCTCGTATAACTGATGCTTTTCAAAGGTTGAGGTACACGATTTCCGAAGGTTTCTTGGTTATGTGTTGACGGATGGATACAACTTGGATGTAGGTATTGTTAGTTTTGGGTGAGATATATATTGCTTCCCCTGTATCCCCAACACCAGATTGCATAACCAGAAAGTTTCGGGAGTTTTATAGATGGGAATTCAAGTAGCTCCTAGAATACCTTTTCGACAGATGCATGATATGAGATTGGGGTTCGACGTCTAGTGGTCCGCCTTTCCACGGTCGTTTTTATAGTGGTCTTGTTGTGTCTTAAAGAACCCTTGGCTATGCTGGTTCGAGGACACTTCGTATGTCATGTGCACTACCTTGTACATGATGGTGCTGTACGATCGAGTCCGTGTGGGCCCCACCACGAAAACTTCGGATGGAATCTCTATCATATGTTTGTTCCAGCTTATTCTGCAAGCCAAATCCTTTGTTTTGTTTTGAGTTGTGGTATTCAAGTTGCTTCGAAGTCAAATGTTGAAGCCATACCTTCCCTAAATGGTGTTCTCATATTGATATGTGAATACTAATCCTTCTTCATCATCGAGTTTGTCATGTCAATTCTTTCCGACCGGTGTGCTTCTCTTCAAGTGGATCCGAACATTTCAACATTCACAAGATCAATTCTAAGTTTTCTCAATGGCATCCATTCCATCTGCACCAAGTTGCCTTTGTTTTTCCCGCCCTCCCACCTTTTTTTCTTCAAGGACTTAGATTTCTTAATCGGGTATTCATTTTATTGATGGGAAGTCTTTCCATTCTTTTCCGTCAATGTTCTTATCCGGTGATTCTCAGGAAGATACTAACGGAGCTTCAAGTTTATTATTCTTCGTCTCTTTTCTTCTCCGGTGGATTTAACTCAAGCTTTCGGTGTTGATCATATCCTTTTTCCTCGTTCAAATGCTATCCCATGCCGGTGCATATAATAATCGTTCACCTCTCTCTCTTCATATCCGAAGTGCCGAGGATATCTCAGGAGATTTGTGTCTCCATTATCAAGATCCGTTCAAGCTATTTGGAGATTATTATCTCATTCAAGCCATTTAATTCAACCGGCGCAATCCCCCCTTTCAAACAATCGTTCAACGGTGTTTCTCTTGAGTGGGCCCTAACCCACTGGTCTTTTCCCAGGATCTTTCCTGACTCTCCTAATTTCCCCGGAGCTATTCCCAAATTCATTTCAAAGTTTGATGTAAGAATGAATTTTCATCAGTCTTATTCTTTCTCCAAGACCGCTTTAAAAATATTTTCATCGTTGGTTCATCATTTCTATTCTTCTTTGTTCCGAAGTGCCTCAACAATTTTGGTGGTTCTCGTCATCATTCTCAGCACGTGAAGACCGAAGAAGAGTTCCTCTAAATCCTTACCCATTCTTCCAGAGATTCATGGTTCTAGTGTTATGCCATCCTCTCATAATTGCTTTCGATTATGAGAATTCTTTTCACCCATCCGGGGCATTTCAGGAGTCTTTTCAGTTTGATTCTCCGGACCCATCATCTCAGAATTCTCCATTCTCAGCGTGTAGCTATCGTTCTCCAAATCTTACCCATGCATCATTCAAATATCCTCTAATCAGTTCATGATCTCTTCGTTCTCTTGTATCTAAATTCTGTCAAGTATCTTCATTCGTTTTCCAATTCTTCCTCGTGAATTGTGCCTTTGCTACTCTCTTTTCCAATTTTACGGTGGTTTGTTCAAGATTTCACTTCCTTCGTTATCATATTAATTCATTCGTTGTTTCCAAATCCTACACGGTGGTTCCATCAATACCTTCTGAAGTTTGCGCTATATCTCTATCTGTAATCATTTTTCAATGAGAATAAGTAGTATACCAAATCCGTTGCTTTTCATCAATTTAAATTGGTGAAGGATACGCATAACTTAATTCTTATTATTGTTTCAACCAAGTGATCTAGTTTCTTCTTTCCAGAGTTGTTCATCATGTCATTTTTCCCGGATCGAGATGTTTCATCTTTTCTTTTCCGAATTTCCATGTTTTCTCGGTTATCTCGTCGTGAAGCTCCATCTAAATCATTGCAAGGCTTCACCTTGTGTTTTCAACTTCTCTTTCTTTCTATCATCCTTTTATTACCGGAGTTCTTCATGGAGGCTCAACATGGTGGTTCGTTAATGATTCCTTTCATTCTTCAATTGTTCTTCAAGATTTCTCTCGAAGCTAAGATCCGCCAAGCTATACTCAAAATTAAACATGGTGCTCAACACATGTTTTGTTTTGAGGCGTTCAAGCATTCTTCATCTCGCATTTTGAAGTGCTATTCCTTCTACCTTATCTTTTGAAGTGGTGTTATATCATTCTTGACAATTTCCATTCATGTTTCGCGATTCACATGTTGTCAAGAATGAGGTATTTTAAATCCATTAATCTCTTTGTTGGAGTTATCTTGTGTCATATTTCACCTAAAGCCTTCCCTAAGATGTTGCTATTTGTGGTGCTTATCAATGATCCAAGCTTTCTCCATATCCTTCTCGGTGAAAGAGGTTTTTCATCTCTTCGTTGATCTCAAGCAAGCAATTGTTTCCGTTAGTGGCCCGTTGTCACCTCAAATTTTGAGAAGTTTTCCATAAGCCCACTACAAGCTTATTCGTTTCGTTGTTGGTTTTCCAACAACTGCGTTCTAACCTTCTTGGAAGGGTGCTTTCCAAGATCATTTGTGGCAGAAGTTGGCATTTTCTTCTCCATTATGTTATTCCAATGATCTATCTTCTATTATTTCTTCCGGAGGCATTGTGATGTTGCTCTTTTCACTCATCATCTCGAATTGTGAGGATCGTGTCCTTTTCGTGCTTATCCATTTAACCGGAGTGTTGTGTCATCTCTTCAAGTTCTTTCATCTTATCAAGTTTTGCCTCTCTTTTCAACCGGATTGCTGTCTGAAATCCTTCTTACCCCTTGTGCCATTCTTTCGATAGTTCCGGAGGCAGTGTGTTTTTTATTTTAATCAAGTATCATCCCATCTTCTCAAGTTCATGTTATATTCCTTCCATGTTAAACCGGAGTGCTGTCCGAATTTGTTCTTCCTTGTTCCTTGTTTATCTCGTTTCAACCAGAGTGGTTCCAATTCCTTCTTGTCCATTGTACTCGTCTTTCATAGCTTTGCAACCTCCAAGGTTCAAATGGTGTTTCTATTTTCTACCGTAGTGCTCTCAATCGTGTTCAACTCCCTTGTGTTCTTTCTTTCAACTTTTCAACCTCTCAAGGTTCTTTGGTTTCACTCGTTCGTCAAAGAAGCAACTTAGTTTTACCTTTTCTCTTCCTCTTCCGTTTTCACTCCGGTGCCATCCTAGATCTCGGGACGAGATCCTCTTGTAGTGGTGGAGTGTTGTAACGCCCCAAGACCGGAGCTTCAGATGCCTTCCAGGGTTTCCGAGATTTGTTGTGTGATTTGTTTTTACTTGTTGCATTCTTCATTGCATCATGTGCATGGCATCATGTCATTATGTCTTTAATCTTTCTAACTCATCTAAATAAAATCGTCTGGATCTTTGGTCCATTTAAATCGAGGGAATTCACATGGTGTTTTCTCTTTATAACATATCCTCCCAATATTATTAGGGAGCTATAACAAAATTTTCATTCTTTGGGATTCACCATAACACACGTGCAAAATAAATCCCATGCCTTTTACTGCTCCGAGTTGACCTCAAAACCTTGTCAATAATTGTTTCTCTGTTTACCATAGCCCCACCAAAAATATCAACATTTTTGGACCTTTCAAACGCGCACTTATTATTCAAACTCATTTGAATTTATTTCAAATGAGTTCGAATCCAATCTTCGCACACATGCTCATTTATAGTTTTCTTGGATCAAGCTCTTTTTTTATGAGTCCGGGAAAATTACCCCCATGCGTAAATGCTATCCCAAACACTTCCTTTCCTCTTCTTTTCCTCTTTGGTATTTGCTATTTTGGAAAATAAAAGAGTAGAGGGAGAGAAGAAGCCCAGCAGCCTTGCGTCCTAGCCCACAGCACCGGCCCATTTGCCTCTAAGGCCCAACTCCACCCCTCTTACCCTAGCCGCAGGGGAGAGCATCGCTCGATCCCCTCTCCCCATCGTCCTCCCAAACCGCCGCCACACACCCATCGCATCGAGCCACCCTACGCTCGATCCCCTCGCCGCCCTCCTCGCTCGACCCCCCACGGCCTCCTCCACCCCGTCGCCGTTCGGAGCTGCGCCCGTCCCTGTGCACTGGCGCCATGGCCAGCATCACCACCGCCGCACCCGGCCACATGCGGCCTCCTCCTCTGTCGCCCGCGCCATCCAGCTGCGCTGCGCCCCAAGCGCCAAACGCCTGATCTGCTCCAAGCCGCGCCGTCGGCCATGCCTTCGGCCGGATCCTGCAGCCCGCGCCGTCCAGCTCGTGGATCGTGCCTCCCCGTCGACCTTCCTCCCCTGTCGCCGCCTCGGCCCTGTTGGAGCTCCTCTGCCGCCATGAACTAGGAGCTCCTCTCCCAAACACCTTCGCCTCCCATGCTGCCCCGTCTCCTTGCACTGGCCCCGCCACCAAGTCCCGCCGCTCAAGATCGCCTTCGTCTTCCGGTGGCCGACTGCCTTGACCTCCTCTGCAAGGTGAAGCCACGACCACGCCAAGTTCCCTGCTCCGCCTCTAGACGCCACCCGCACACGCTACCAACCGCTGCTGCTGCCTCCAGGCTGCGCTCCCCGTCCATCACGAGCTTCATCGTGCTCCTTTTCGACCCTCGTTGAACCGCCAAGACGCAGCCTCGACCTGGTGTCATCCATCTTCTAGCAACCGCGTATGTGCAGCACCACCAAGTTTTGCCTCTGTACACTCATTTGGGTTGACCGTGGACGTGTGCCTGGTGTTACTTGGATTCGTCAAGGACGCCAAGACCCGAGGCCTTTTGGTGTTGCTTTGTTTTGGAACGCCAAGTACCTCGACGCCGAAGACCCGTGTACAACTAATGACACCCGTGGATTTCACCAAGTACCTCTACCTACGACCTGAACATCTACGTAACGTGTACAACTACCGTCGCCGTGTACCACTACTTCCACTACCGCCGACATGTACAACTACGAAACGTGTACAACTACTTCCCCTACGACCCATGAATGACTACTTCCCTCGATGATTTTGAACCGCCCCGAAATGCACGCTTCAAAGGTATAACCCCGAGACGACACCCGTGAACGAATGCATGTGTTGTATGAGATGCTCGTGTTTGCACAATGCCCGTTTGCCCTTGCAAGTTCATCCTCGTTTGCCATGCCATCGACCCGTGGGAACCCGGTAATCCGGGATCACCCCACCATCTTGCATGACTCGCTCACGTCACACTTCCTTTTGCACCGGTACCTCCATGAGTTATCGGGACTGGAATGTTGCCGTGGTACCCTTTCTTTCCACCACGGTGACAAATGCCTCGTATCATGCTCATCTCAACTTTTTCATAAAATTGTTAAAAACTTGCATTGTCATCCGCATCATGATAACAACATTTAAATGGTTAATATTGTGTTTGCATTAAATTGCTAAATGACATATGGGGATTTCCGGAATTGTTGTTTGTTATTTTCGGCCTCATTTAAACTTGCCTAATTAGGTGGTTTGCTTATGCTTCACCCCTTGCCATGTTTAATAACATTTAATATTGTTGGTTAGCCTAAACGAGAGAGAACTAAATATTTGAATGTGGTGTTCCGTCAATATGCAACTCATTGCATATTGAGCTCCACTTAATTTGTAGTATTGTTTGTTGCACTTTGCCTTGCCATGCCTCTTTAAACCGGACATGCATCATACTTGATTGTGCATCATGTCATGTTTATGCTTGTGTGTTTACCATATTGTTTGCTTCTTTCCGGTTTGCTTCTCTCGTTAGCTTCGGTTTCGTTCCGGAGTTGTGAGGATTCGTTCGACTACGTTCGTTTGTCTTCTTCATGGACTCGTTCTTCTTCCTTGCGGGATTTCAGGCAAGATGACCATTACCCTCGATATCACTTCTATCTTTGCTTGCTAGTTGCTTTATTTTATCGCTATCCTGCGCTACCTATCACTTGTTTACCATGCCTCCCATATTGCCATGTCAGCCTCTAACCTTTTCACCCTTCCTAGCAAACCGTTGCTTGGCTATGTTACCGCTTTGCTCAGCCCCTCTTATAGCGTTGTTAGTTGGAGGTGAAGTTGAAGATTGCTCCATGATTCCGAGTCTTATTGGGTCTTCTTGGGAGAAGGTATATCCTTCGTTGATCGCGAGAGCTTATCATGGGCTAAGTTGGGACACCCCTGCAGGGTATAATCTTTCGAAAGCTGTGCCCGCGGTTATATGGCAGATGGGAATTTTTTAATGTCCGGTTGTAGATAACTTGACACTTGACCTCTTTAAAATGCATCAACCGCGTGTGTAGCCGTGATGGTCTCTTTTCGGCGGAGTCCGGGAAGTGAACACGGTTTTGGGTTATGTTTGACGTAAGTAGGAGTTCAGGATCACTTCTTGATCATTGCTAGTTTCACGACCGTTCCATTTTCTCTCTTCTCGCTCTTATTTGCGTATGTTAGCCACCATATTTACTTAGTGCTTGCTGCAACTCCACCTCATTACCACTTCCTACCTATAAGCTTAAATAGTCTTGATCTCGCGGGTTTTGAGATTGCTGAGTCCTCGTGACTCATCAGATACTATCACAACAGTTGCAGGTGCCGATGATACCAGTGCAGGTGATGCAACCGAGCTCAGATGGGAGCTGAACGCAGATCTTAGTTGTTTCTATGTTTTGTTTCTTATTGATCAGTAGTGGAGCCCAGTTGGGACGATTGGGGATCTAGCAGTTGGGTTATCTTCTTTTCTTTTGGCTTCGTCCGTAGTCGGACTATGTGTGTACTCTGAATGTTGTATGATTTATTTGTTCATTGTGTGAAGTGGCGATTGTAAGCCAACTCTTTATCCCATTCTTGTTCATTACATGGGATTGTGTGAAGATGACCCTTCTTGCGACAAAACCACCATGCGGTTATGCCTCTAAGTCGTGCTTCGACACGTGGGAGATATAGCCGCATCGTGGGTGTTACAAATGAGGTGCTTGTCAGGTTTCCTTTTCATTCAAAAACAGCCCTGCAGCAGTTCCGCGGCGGCTCTTGAGACCCCGAGGCTTCTTCCGAGGTCGGTGACCTCCAGCTCCCTAGAAAGGGGGCATCGTCGGGCGCCATAAGCCAAGCCCTCGCGAGGCGGAAAGCTACTGAATGCATATCAAGCTAAGTTTTCATATCCTTTCCTTCCCATAGGGCAAACATTACGGCACAACATTAAGACAACAAGCATAGCATAAAGGGCATAACTGCCGTAGTTCATTACACGCCCCGACAGGGTACATTATCTTTTTTCGAACTACAGGAGAAAGGAAAGGCTAAACAAAGAGGACCCGAGGGCGTACGAACCCGGCGGCATCACCGTGTCCTCAAGCAGCGCCTCAAGGTGGCCCCAGCGCTGCACCAGTTCCCCCCATAGGCGACCTGGGGCCATGGCCGGTCTTGAGTCCAATTTCGGTGTCCCTGAGCTCACGCTGGGCTCAGCTGAGGAAGAGCTGCCCCCGCGAGAAGAGGAGCGCACACCACCAAGGCCAAGCTCTCCTTCGCCACCCTCATTGTTGCTACTGTCTTTCGGGCAGCACCCCACGAGCGGCCGTCCTCCCTGAACACCCTCACGTAGACGGTCGCCAGGCCATCGTACTTGAAGTGGAGGGTGCACCTTCCGCCCAGGCCTCGCACATGGGCGAACGTCTGCCAGCCGTGGGTCAGACCACGCAACCAGAAGCGACGACCTTAGTCTCGACCCACGAAGCTCTACTACAGCAGCCGTCAGCCTGCAGCCATAGATGCCCCGAGGATGGAAGCTCGCCAGAGAAGAAGCGCGGAAGCCGGAGCGAGGTGCCGGCCGGGCTCTCCGACCACACCACGAACTCGGGGAGCACGTCCAGCGAGTGTCGTGGAATAGTCACGACAGATGTCCTCATGAAAGGACTTAGTCGTGGAGCCATCGCCTCTAGGTTAGCTTAAAGGGGTTAAACGGGACAAAGGACATAGGGTTTATACTGGTTTGGCCCCTTGCGGTGAAGGTAAAGGCCTACAATCCTGTTTTGGGTGGTATTGCTTATGTCTTGATTACCAGGGAGCGAATCCGCTTGACCTAGCTTTCGATCTGTTGTTTCTTGTCCTGAACCACCGCCGGGTCGTCCCTTTATATACACAGGTTGATGCCCAGTGGCTCACGGAGTCCCGGTCGGCTCATAGATAATGTGTCCGACTTGGTGACTACTTTACATGCCTTACAACACAAGTCTTACATATATGGCGGTTTATACCTACGGGCCCTAAGTCGCCCTTGGGCCTTGGGCCCTTGGCTGTTAACTACTATCTTTAATGTCTTCATGGGCTTCATATTAAGAGTCGTCGTAGGTATAACCTAGCCCCTCCTGGGTGTGTCATACCAATAGTTAATCCCCAACATTAGGCCCCAGATTGATTTGAACTTGTTCATGTCAATCTTCAACACTTAAAGAATCTTCTCTTCTCTTTTTGTGCGAAAACTTGTAACCCGCCATGACATCACCTCCTGAGATTGTGATAACCCGCCATGACATCACCTATCATAAATTTGCACAATATCCAACATATCTCAACAGATCTTTGTTTTAATAACTTCCCCGAGAATCGAGGCGCCCGTGCGGCTGGATAACCACGTTCTGGCCTCCTCGTTTTTTGTGCCCACTTATTAGCCTTCCTTATAAGTACGGTCGAAAGGTCTCTTCTCATTCTCCCCCTTTCCATCGTCTTCTTCCTCGCGTGACCCTGTGCCGCTCGAGTTCCACCGCCGTTGCGAAGCACCTCGTCCTCCTCGACCTTGGCCACTGCATCAACCTATGTCGGATCACAGTACTCCGGCGCTCGACCACAGTTGGATCTACACCTGTAAGTTCACAAGTACGGCAAAGGAATTTTAAATTTTCAGCACTCACACCTAGCCTTTCATGCAACCATTTAGTTTCTAAATGCTTATGCCTCTTGCAATAAATATCTTCTTTATTTGGTGTGTTCATGCAAACATGCACTCCACAAAAGTTGACATGCTCATAAGATATGTTTTCATCATGACTATAGCAATCATCATTAGTACTATGGATATTCAAGGAGTTTATACTAACAATATTGCAATCATGCTCATCATTCAAAGATTTACTACCAAGCATTTTAATGCACTCTTCTTCTAGCACTTGAGCACAATTTTCCTTTCCATCATTCTCACGAAAGATATTAAAAAGACGAAGCGTATGAGACAAACTTAACTCCATTTTTTTGTAGTTTTCTTTTATAAACAAAACTAGTCATAAAACAAGAGACAAAAAGATTCGATTGCAAGATCTAAAGAAATACCTTCAAGCTCTAACCTCCCCGGCAACGGCGCCAGAAAAGAGCTTGATGTCTACTACACAACCTTCTTCTTGTAGACGTTGTTGGGCCTACAAGTGCACAGGTTTGTAGGACAATAGCAAATTTCCCTCAAGTGGATGAACTAAGGTTTATCAATCCATAGGAGGCATAGGATGAAGATGGTCTCTCTCAAACAACCCTGCAACCAAATAACAAAGAGTCTCTTGTGTCCCCAACACACCCAATACAATGGTAAATTGTATAGGTGCACTAGTTCGGTGAAGAGATGAAGATACAAGTGCAATATGGATGGTAGATATAGGAATTTGTAATCGGAAATAATAAAAACAGCAAGCCATCTAATGATAAAAGTGAACGTAAATGGTATTGCAAGGCCTAGGGTTCATACTTTCACTAGTGCAAGTTCTCTCAACAATAATAACATAGATAGATCATATAACAAGCCCTCAACATGCAAAAAAGAGTCACTCTAAAGCCACTAATAGCGGAGAACAAATGTAGAGATTATGGTAGGGTACGAAACCACCTCAAAGTTATTCTTTCGGATCGATCTATTAAAGAGTTCGTACTAGAATAACACCTTAAGACACAAATCAACCAAAACCCTAATGTCACCTAGATACTCCATTGTCACCTCAAGTATCCGTGGGCATGATTATATGATATGCATCACACAATCTCAGATTCATCCAACCAACACAAAGTACTTCAAAGAGTGCCCCAAAGTTTCTACCGGAGAGTCAAGAACGTGTGCCAACCCCTATGCATAGGTTCATGGGTGGAACCCGCAAGTTGGTCACCAAAACATACATCAAGAGGCACATGATATCCCATTGTCACCACAGATAAACACGGCAAGACATACATCAAGTGTTCTCATAAAAGACTCAATCCGATAAGATGACTTCAAAGGGGAAACTCAATTCATCACAAGAGAGTAGAGGGGGAGAAACATCATAAGATCCAACTACAATAGCAAAGCTCGGGATACATCAAGATCGTGCCATAGAGGGAACACGAGAGAGAACACGAGAGAGAGAGACAGATCAAACACATAGCTACTGGTACATGCCCTCAGCCTCGAGGGTGAACTACTCCCTCCTCGTCATGGAGAGCGCCGGGATGATGAGGATGGCCACCGGTGAAGGATCCCCCCTCCGGCAGGGTGCCGGGAAGGGCTCCCGAGAGGTTTTTGGTGGCTATAGAGGCTTGCGGCGGCGGAACTTCCGATCTATCTTGATTCCTGAAAGTTTCAGTATTTATAGGAATTATTGGCGTTGGTTTCACGTCAGGGAGGGTCTCTGGGCTGTCCACGAGACAGGGGGGCGCCCCCCTAGGGACGCGCCCTCCTATCTCGTGGGCAGCCCGGAGCTCTTCTGGCCCAACTCCGATGCTCCGTGGTCTTCTTTTGGTCCATAAAAATCCTCAAAAATTGGCACGTCATTTGGACTCCGTTTGATATTGCTTTTCTTCGAAATACTGAAACAGGAAATAAAACAGCAATATGGGTTGGGCCTCCGGTTAATATGTTAGTCCAAAAATTAATATAAAAGTGTATAATAAAGCCCATAATCATTCAAAACAGATAATATAATAGCATGGAACAATCAAAAATTATAGATACGTTGGAGACGTATCACACATATCGCCAAACTCCACTGCCCTGGTGCTTCAGCCTTATCCTCGCGAGGAGCCCTTGATCAAGCTCATAGGCATCAGCAACCCCCATATTCGTGCCCCCCGGGCACCACAACGCGGTGCATTAAGTCAGAGCTGATCTATGACAGGGGGCTCACATAAGGAGGAATGAGGTGCTCGTCAGGTTTCCTTTTCATTAAAAAACAGCCCTGCAGCGGTTCTGCGGCGGCTCTTGAGACCCCGAGGCTTCTTCCGAGGTCGGTGACCTCCAGCTCCCTAGAAAGGGGGCATCGTCGGGCGCCATAAGCCAAGCCCTCGCGAGGCGGAAAGCTACTGAATGCATATCAAGCTAAGTTTTCATATCCTTTCCTTCCCATAGGGCAAACATTACGGCACAACATTAAGACAACAAGCATAGCATAAAGGGCATAACTGCCGTAGTTCATTACACGCCCCGGCAGGGTACATTATCTTTTTTCGAACTACAGGAGAAAGGAAAGGCTAAACAAAGAGGACCCGAGGGCGTACGAACCCGGCGGCATCACCGTGTCCTCAAGCAGCGCCTCAAGGTGGCCCCAGCGCTGCACCAGTTCCCCCCATAGGCGACCTGGGGCCATGGCCGGTCTTGAGTCCAAGTTCGGTGTCCCTGAGCTCACGCTGGGCTCAGCTGAGGAAGAGCTGCCCCCGCGAGAAGAGGAGCGCACACCACCAAGGCCAAGCTCTCCTTCGCCAGCCTCATTGTTGCTACTGTCTTTCGGGCAGCACCCCACGAGCGGCCGTCCTCCCTGAACACCCTCACGTAGACGGTCGCCAGGCCATCGTACTTGAAGTGGAGGGTGCACCTTCCGCCCAGGCCTCGCACATGGGCGAACGTCTGCCAGCCGTGGGTCAGACCACGCAACCAGAAGCGACGACCTTAGTCTCGACCCACGAAGCTCTACTACAGCAGCCGTCAGCCTGCAGCCATAGATGCCCCGAGGATGGAAGCTCGCCAGAGAAGAAGCGCGGAAGCCGGAGCGAGGTGCCGGCCGGGCTCTCCGACCACACCACGAACTCGGGGAGCACGTCCAGCGAGTGTCGTGGAATAGTCACGACAGATGTCCTCATGAAAGGACTTAGTCGTGGAGCCATCGCCTCTAGGTTAGCTTAAAGGGGTTAAACGGGACAAAGGACATAGGGTTTATACTGGTTTGGCCCCTTGCGGTGAAGGTAAAGGCCTACAATCCTGTTTTGGGTGGTATTGCTTATGTCTTGATTACCAGGGAGCGAATCCGCTTGACCTAGCTTTCGATCTGTTGTTTCTTGTCCTGAACCACCGCCAGGTCGTCCCTTTATATACACAGGTTGATGCCCAGTGGCTCACGGAGTCCCGGTCGGCTCATAGATAATGTGTCCGACTTGGTGACTACTTTACATGCCTTACAACACAAGTCTTACATATATGGCGGTTTATACCTACGGGCCCTAAGTCGCCCTTGGGCCTTGGGCCCTTGGCTGTTAACTACTATCTTTAATGTCTTCATGGGCTTCATATTAAGAGTCGTCGTAGGTATAACCTAGCCCCTCCTGGGTGTGTCATACCAATAGTTAATCCCCAACATTAGGCCCCAGATTGATTTGAACTTGTTCATGTCAATCTTCAACACTTAAAGAATCTTCTCTTCTCTTTTTGTGCGAAAACTTGTAACCCGCCATGACATCACCTCCTGAGATTGTGATAACCCGCCATGACATCACCTATCATAAATTTGCACAATATCCAACATATCTCAACAGATCTTTGTTTTAATAACTTCCCCGAGAATCGAGGCGCCCGTGCGGCTGGATAACCACGTTCTGGCCTCCTCGTTTTTTGTGCCCACTTATTAGCCTTCCTTATAAGTACGGTCGAAAGGTCTCTTCTCATTCTCCCCCTTTCCATTGTCTTCTTCCTCGCGTGACCCTGTGCCGCTCGAGTTCCACCGCCGTTGCGAAGCACCTCGTCCTCCTCGACCTTGGCCACTGCATCAACCTATGTCGGATCACAGTACTCCGGCGCTCGACCACAGTTGGATCTACACCTGTAAGTTCACAAGTACGGCAAAGGAATTTTAAATTTTCAGCACTCACACCTAGCCTTTCATGCAACCATTTAGTTTCTAAATGCTTATGCCTCTTGCAATAAATATCTTCTTTATTTGGTGTGTTCATGCAAACATGCACTCCACAAAAGTTGACATGCTCATAAGATATGTTTTCATCATGACTATAGCAATCATCATTAGTACTATGGATATTCAAGGAGTTTATACTAACAATATTGCAATCATGCTCATCATTCAAAGATTTACTACCAAGCATTTTAATGCACTCTTCTTCTAGCACTTGAGCACAATTTTCCTTTCCATCATTCTCACGAAAGATATTAAAAAGACGAAGCGTATGAGACAAACTTAACTCCATTTTTTTGTAGTTTTCTTTTATAAACAAAACTAGTCATAAAACAAGAGACAAAAAGATTCGATTGCAAGATCTAAAGAAATACCTTCAAGCTCTAACCTCCCCGGCAACGGCGCCAGAAAAGAGCTTGATGTCTACTACACAACCTTCTTCTTGTAGACGTTGTTGGGCCTACAAGTGCACAGGTTTGTAGGACAATAGCAAATTTCCCTCAAGTGGATGAACTAAGGTTTATCAATCCATAGGAGGCATAGGATGAAGATGGTCTCTCTCAAACAACCCTGCAACCAAATAACAAAGAGTCTCTTGTGTCCCCAACACACCCAATACAATGGTAAATTGTATAGGTGCACTAGTTCGGTGAAGAGATGAAGATACAAGTGCAATATGGATGGTAGATATAGGAATTTGTAATCGGAAATAATAAAAACAGCAAGCCATCTAATGATAAAAGTGAACGTAAATGGTATTGCAAGGCCTAGGGTTCATACTTTCACTAGTGCAAGTTCTCTCAACAATAATAACATAGATAGATCATATAACAAGCCCTCAACATGCAAAAAAGAGTCACTCTAAAGCCACTAATAGCGGAGAACAAATGTAGAGATTATGGTAGGGTACGAAACCACCTCAAAGTTATTCTTTCGGATCGATCTATTAAAGAGTTCGTACTAGAATAACACCTTAAGACACAAATCAACCAAAACCCTAATGTCACCTAGATACTCCATTGTCACCTCAAGTATCCGTGGGCATGATTATATGATATGCATCACACAATCTCAGATTCATCCAACCAACACAAAGTACTTCAAAGAGTGCCCCAAAGTTTCTACCGGAGAGTCAAGAACGTGTGCCAACCCCTATGCATAGGTTCATGGGTGGAACCCGCAAGTTGGTCACCAAAACATACATCAAGAGGCACATGATATCCCATTGTCACCACAGATAAACACGGCAAGACATACATCAAGTGTTCTCATAAAAGACTCAATCCGATAAGATGACTTCAAAGGGGAAACTCAATTCATCACAAGAGAGTAGAGGGGGAGAAACACCATAAGATCCAACTACAATAGCAAAGCTCGGGATACATCAAGATCGTGCCATAGAGGGAACACGAGAGAGAACACGAGAGAGAGAGACAGATCAAACACATAGCTACTGGTACATGCCCTCAGCCTCGAGGGTGAACTACTCCCTCCTCGTCATGGAGAGCGCCGGGATGATGAGGATGGCCACCGGTGAGGGATCCCCCCTCCGGCAGGGTGCCGGGAAGGGCTCCCGAGAGGTTTTTGGTGGCTATAGAGGCTTGCGGCGGCGGAACTTCCGATCTATCTTGATTCCTGAAAGTTTCAGTATTTATAGGAATTATTGGCGTTGGTTTCACGTCAGGGGGGGTCTCTGGGCTGTCCACGAGACAGGGGGGCGCCCCCCCTAGGGACGCGCCCTCCTATCTCGTGGGCAGCCCGGAGCTCTTCTGGCCCAACTCCGATGCTCCGTGGTCTTCTTTTGGTCCATAAAAATCCTCAAAAATTGGCACGTCATTTGGACTCCGTTTGATATTGCTTTTCTTCGAAATACTGAAACAGGAAATAAAACAGCAATATGGGTTGGGCCTCCGGTTAATATGTTAGTCCAAAAATTAATATAAAAGTGTATAATAAAGCCCATAATCATTCAAAACAGATAATATAATAGCATGGAACAATCAAAAATTATAGATACGTTGGAGACGTATCACACATCGCGCCAAACTCCACTGCCCTGGTGCTTCAGCCTTATCCTCGCGAGGAGCCCTTGATCAAGCTCATAGGCATCAGCAACCCCCATATTCGTGCCCCCCGGGCACCACAACGCGGTGCATTAAGTCAGAGCTGATCTATGACAGGGGGCTCGCATAAGGAGGAATGAGGTGCTCGTCAGGTTTCCTTTTCATTAAAAAACAGCCCTGCAGCGGTTCTGCGGCGGCTCTTGAGACCCCGAGGCTTCTTCCGAGGTCGGTGACCTCCAGCTCCCTAGAAAGGGGGCATCGTCGGGCGCCATAAGCCAAGCCCTCGCGAGGCGGAAAGCTACTGAATGCATATCAAGCTAAGTTTTCATATCCTTTCCTTCCCATAGGGCAAACATTACGGCACAACATTAAGACAACAAGCATAGCATAAAGGGCATAACTGCCGTAGTTCATTACACGCCCCGGCAGGGTACATTATCTTTTTTCGAACAACAGGAGAAAGGAAAGGCTAAACAAAGAGGACCCGAGGGCGTACGAACCCGGCGGCATCACCGTGTCCTCAAGCAGCGCCTCAAGGTGGCCCCAGCGCTACACCAGTTCCCCCCATAGGCGACCTGGGGCCATGGCCGGTCTTGAGTCCAAGTTCGGTGTCCCTGAGCTCACGCTGGGCTCAGCTGAGGAAGAGCTGCCCCCGCGAGAAGAGGAGCGCACACCACCAAGGCCAAGCTCTCCTTCGCCACCCTCATTGTTGCTACTGTCTTTCGGGCAGCACCCCACGAGTGGCCGTCCTCCCTGAACACCCTCACGTAGACGGTCGCCAGGCCATCGTACTTGAAGTGGAGGGTGCACCTTCCGCCCAGGCCTCGCACATGGGCGAACGTCTGCCAGCCGTGGGTCAGACCACGCAACCAGAAGCGACGACCTTAGTCTCGACCCACGAAGCTCTACTACAGCAGCCGTCAGCCTGCAGCCATAGATGCCCCGAGGATGGAAGCTCGCCAGAGAAGAAGCGCGGAAGCCGGAGCAAGGTGCCGGCCGGGCTCTCCGACCACACCACGAACTCGGGGAGCACGTCCAGCGAGTGTCGTGGAATAGTCACGACAGATGTCCTCATGAAAGGACTTAGTCGTGGAGCCATCGCCTCTAGGTTAGCTTAAAGGGGTTAAACGGGACAAAGGACATAGGGTTTATACTGGTTTGGCCCCTTGCGGTGAAGGTAAAGGCCTACAATCTTGTTTTGGGTGGTATTGCTTATGTCTTGATTACCAGGGAGCGAATCCGCTTGACCTAGCTTTCGATCTGTTGTTTCTTGTCCTGAACCACCGCCGGGTCGTCCCTTTATATACACAGGTTGATGCCCAGTGGCTCACGGAGTCCCGGTCGGCTCATAGATAATGTGTCCGACTTGGTGACTACTTTACATGCCTTACAACACAAGTCTTACATATATGGCGGTTTATACCTACGGGCCCTAAGTCGCCCTTGGGCCTTGGGCCCTTGGCTGTTAACTACTATCTTTAATGTCTTCATGGGCTTCATATTAAGAGTCGTCGTAGGTATAACCTAGCCCCTCCTGGGTGTGTCATACCAATAGTTAATCCCCAACATTAGGCCCCAGATTGATTTGAACTTGTTCATGTCAATCTTCAACACTTAAAGAATCTTCTCTTCTCTTTTTGTGCGAAAACTTGTAACCCGCCATGACATCACCTCCTGAGATTGTGATAACCCGCCATGACATCACCTATCATAAATTTGCACAATATCCAACATATCTCAACAGATCTTTGTTTTAATAACTTCCCCGAGAATTGAGGCGCCCGTGCGGCTGGATAACCACGTTCTGGCCTCCTCGTTTTTTGTGCCCACTTATTAGCCTTCCTTATAAGTACGGTCGAAAGGTCTCTTCTCATTCTCCCCCTTTCCATCGTCTTCTTCCTCGCGTGACCCTGTGCCGCTCGAGTTCCACCGCCGTTGCGAAGCACCTCGTCCTCCTCGACCTTGGCCGCTGCATCAACCTATGTCGGATCACAGTACTCAGGCGCTCGACCACAGTTGGATCTACACCTGTAAGTTCACAAGTACGGCAAAGGAATTTTAAATTTTCAGCACTCACACCTAGCCTTTCATGCAACCATTTAGTTTCTAAATGCTTATGCCTCTTGCAATAAATATCTTCTTTATTTGGTGTGTTCATGCAAACATGCACTCCACAAAAGTTGACATGCTCATAAGATATGTTTTCATCATGACTATAGCAATCATCATTAGTACTATGGATATTCAAGGAGTTTATACTAACAATATTGCAATCATGCTCATCATTCAAAGATTTAGTACCAAGCATTTTAATGCACTCTTCTTCTAGCACTTGAGCACAATTTTCCTTTCCATCATTCTCACGAAAGATATTAAAAAGACGAAGCGTATGAGACAAACTTAACTCCATTTTTTTGTAGTTTTCTTTTATAAACAGAACTAGTCATAAAACAAGAGACAAAAAGATTCGATTGCAAGATCTAAAGAAATACCTTCAAGCTCTAACCTCCCCGGCAATGGCGCCAGAAAAGAGCTTGATGTCTACTACACAACCTTCTTCTTGTAGACGTTGTTGGGCCTACAAGTGCACAGGTTTGTAGGACAGTAGCAAATTTCCCTCAAGTGGATGAACTAAGGTTTATCAATCCATAGGAGGCATAGGATGAAGATGGTCTCTCTCAAACAACCCTGCAACCAAATAACAAAGAGTCTCTTGTGTCCCCAACACACCCAATACAATGGTAAATTGTATAGGTGCACTAGTTCGGTGAAGAGATGAAGATACAAGTGCAATATGGATGGTAGATATAGGAATTTGTAATCGGAAATAATAAAAACAGCAAGCCATCTAATGATAAAAGTGAACGTAAATGGTATTGCAAGGCCTAGGGTTCATACTTTCACTAGTGCAAGTTCTCTCAACAATAATAACATAGATAGATCATATAACAAGCCCTCAACATGCAAAAAAGAGTCACTCTAAAGCCACTAATAGCGGAGAACAAATGTAGAGATTATGGTAGGGTACGAAACCACCTCAAAGTTATTCTTTCGGATCGATCTATTAAAGAGTTCGTACTAGAATAACACCTTAAGACACAAATCAACCAAAACCCTAATGTCACCTAGATACTCCATTGTTACCTCAAGTATCCGTGGGCATGATTATATGATATGCATCACACAATCTCAGATTCATCCAACCAACACAAAGTACTTCAAAGAGTGCCCCAAAGTTTCTACCGGAGAGTCAAGAACGTGTGCCAACCCCTATGCATAGGTTCATGGGTGGAACCCGCAAGTTGGTCACCAAAACATACATCAAGAGGCACATGATATCCCATTGTCACCACAGATAAACACGGCAAGACATACATCAAGTGTTCTCATAAAAGACTCAATCCGATAAGATGACTTCAAAGGGGAAACTCAATTCATCACAAGAGAGTAGAGGGGGAGAAACACCATAAGATCCAACTACAATAGCAAAGCTCGGGATACATCAAGATCGTGCCATAGAGGGAACACGAGAGAGAACACGAGAGAGAGAGACAGATCAAACACATAGCTACTGGTACATGCCCTCAGCCTCGAGGGTGAACTACTCCCTCCTCGTCATGGAGAGCGCCGGGATGATGAGGATGGCCACCGGTGAAGGGTCCCCCCTCCGGCAAGGTGCCGGGAAGGGCTCCCGAGGGGTTTTTGGTGGCTATAGAGGCTTGCGGCGGCGGAACTTCCGATCTATCTTGATTCCTGAAAGTTTCAGTATTTATAGGAATTATTGGCGTTGGTTTCACGTCAGGGGGGGTCTCTGGGCTGTCCACGAGACAGGGGGGCGCCCCCCTAGGGACGCGCCCTCCTATCTCGTGGGCAGCCCGGAGCTCTTCTGTCCCAACTCCGATGCTCCGTGGTCTTCTTTTGGTCCATAAAAATCCTCAAAAATTGGCACGTCATTTGGACTCCGTTTGATATTGCTTTTCTTCGAAATACTGAAACAGGAAATAAAACAGCAATATGGGTTGGGCCTCCGGTTAATATGTTAGTCCAAAAATTAATATAAAAGTGTATAATAAAGCCCATAATCATTCAAAACAGATAATATAATAGCATGGAACAATCAAAAATTATAGATACGTTGGAGACATATCACACATCGCGCCAAACTCCACTGCCCTGGTGCTTCAGCCTTATCCTCGCGAGGAGCCCTTGATCAAGCTCATAGGCATCAGCAACCCCCATATTCGTGCCCCCCGGGCACCACAACGCGGTGCATTAAGTCAGAGCTGATCTATGACAGGGGGCTCGCATAAGGAGGAATGAGGTGCTCGTCAGGTTTCCTTTTCATTAAAAAACAGCCCTGCAGCGGTTCTGCGGCGGCTCTTGAGACCCTGAGGCTTCTTCCGAGGTCGGTGACCTCCAGCTCCCTAGAAAGGGGGCATCGTCGGGCGCCATAAGCCAAGCCCTTGCGAGGCGGAAAGCTACTGAATGCATAGAAAGCTAAGTTTTCCTATCCTTTCCTTCCCAGAGGGCAAACATTACGGCAGAACATTAAGACAGCAAGCATAGCATAAAGGGCATAACTGCCATAGTTCATGCATTACACGCCCCGGCGGGGTACATTATCTTTTTCGAATTACAGGAGAAAGGAAAGGCTAAACAAAGAGGACCCGAGGGCGTAGGAACCCGCCGGTAGCGCCGTGTCCTCAAGCAGCGCCTCAAGGTGGCCCCAGCGCTCCACCAGTTCCCCCATAGGCGATCTGGGGCCGTGTCCGGTCTTGAGTCCAAGTTCGGTGTCCCTGGGCTCACACTGGGCTCCTCTCCAGCTTCACCAGAGTGCTGCGGCGGGACGACCCACTGCCGTCCTCGACCCGAGCGAGACAGCGTGGGGGTCGGTTGTAGCCACCACTGCTCGAGCTCTCAGCTGAGGAAGAGCTGCCGCCGCGAGAAGAGAAGCGCACACCACCAAGGCCAAGCTCTCCTTCGCCACCCTCATTGTTGCTACTGTCTTTCGGGCAGCACCCCACGCGGCGGCCTTCCTCCCTAAACACCCTCACGTAGAGGGTCGCCAGGCCATCGTACTTGAAGTGGAGGGTGCACCTTCCGCCCAGGCCTCGCACACGGGCAAATGTCTGCTAGCCGTGGGTCAGACCACGCAACCAGAAGCGACGACCTCAGTCTCGACCCGCGAAGCTCTACTGCAGCAGCCGTCAGCCTGCAGCCATAGATGCCCCAAGGATGGAAGCTCGCCAAAAAAGAAGCGCGGAAGCCGGAGCGAGGTGCCGGCCGGGCTCTCTGACAACACCACGAACTCGGGGAGCATGTCCAGCGAGTGTCGTGGAATAGTCACGGCAGATGTCCTCATGAAAGGACTTAGTCATGGAGCCATCGCCTCTAGGTTAGCTTAAAGGGGTTAAAAGGGACAAAGGACATAGGGTTTATACTGGTTTGGCCCCTTGAGGTGAAGGTAAAGGCCTACAATCCTGTTTTGGGTGGTATTGCTTATGTCTTGATTACCAGGGAGCGAATCCGCTTGACCTAGCTTTCGATCTGTTGTTTCTTGTCCTGAACCGCCGCCGGGTCGTCCCTTTATATACACAGGTTGATGCGCCCAACGGCTCACGGAGTCCCGGTCGGCTCATAGATAATGTGTCCGGCTCGGTGACTACTTTACATGCCTTACAATACAAGTCTTACATATATGGCGGTTTATACCTACGAGCCCTAAGTCGCCCTTGGGCCTTGGGCCCTTGGCTGTTAACTACTATCTTTAATGTCTTCATGGGCTTCATATTAAGAGTCGTCGTAGGTATAACCCGGCCCCTCCTAGGTGTGTCATACCAATAGTTATATCCCCAACATTAGGCCCTAGATTGATTTGAACTTGTTCATGTCAATCTTCAACACTTAAAGAATCTTCTCTTCTCTTTTTGTGCGAAAACTTGTAACCCGCCATGACATCACCTCCTGAGATTGTGATAACCCGCCATGACATCACCTATCATAAATTTGCACAATATCCAACATATCTCAATAGATCTTTGTTTTAATAACTGCCCCGAGAATCGAGGCGCCCGTGTGGCTGGATAACCACGTTTTGGCCTCCTCGTTTTTTGTGCCCACTTATTAGCCTTCCTTATAAATATGGTCGAAAGGTCTCTTCTCATTCTCCCCCTTTCCATCATCTTCTTCCTCGCGTGACCCTCTGCCGCTCGAGTTCCACCACCGTTGCGAAGCACCTCGTCCTCCTCGACCTTGGCCGCTGCATCAACCTATGTCGGATCAGAGTACTCTGGCGCTCGACCACAGTTGGATCTGCACCTTTAAGTGCTCCTCCTCCAACGCGTCAGATCACTTTAGGGTTTCGGCTGTTCATCGTGTCCTTTGTAGTTTCTCCTTAGTTCCTCCACCGTAGCTCCTTTTGATCTGAAAACGACATAGAACTTGTGCGGCAATAGGTTTGCCTTTATCCCTAATACCAGCGGGCCCCTCTTCCTTTGAAAATAGATCTCAGTAGAACTTATGAACTTCCCTACACTGGTATTAGGTCTTGATTATTTTTCTTTTTTTGAAGTGCCATTGATCCAAAATAATAGTTTGCAATCTGTGAAACCTGTTTGTACGGTACTTAGTCAAAATCTGCATCTCGATAGATCCACTTAGCCATGGCGGCTCATTCCCCGGCTGTAGTTAACGTCGATGCTCCATAGATTTCTCCTTTGATAGATATCAAACTGCTCATGGCGGCTTACATAACCCACTGTAATTAGTCATATACCATTAGGCCCCTTCTTAAGCCGCCATTTGAATATGTGCTGCAATACTTTCCGTCCGGCTTAGCTTGAACCGGAAAAAATGTTCCTTTTTTCCTTTTAGGCTCTCTTTTCCATAATGTCGCCCAAAGCGACCATTTCCACAATGGCACCCAAGACGACCACTTCCTGCAACTGGTTCCTTCCATCGTCACGGAAAACACGCTTGAAGACTTTGTGAAAACCAGATATTTGTCGAAGAAGTCTGTCATGTCTTACCGCGCCCCCAAGCCGTCAGAAGAACAACCTCATCCAAAGGAAGGCGAAGTCATTGTCTTCACTGACCATATGAACCGAGGCTTCTCACCGCCCGTCTCTAAGTTCTTCAGGGACATTCTGCACTTTTTCGACCTGTATCCTCAAGACATCGGACCCAATTCCGTGTCTAATATATGCAATTTTCAAGTATTCTGCGAAGTCCATCTTCAAGAGGAGCCCACTACGGAATTATTCAGAGAGTACTTCTATTTAAACCGCCAGAATGAGTATTCCAACGGACCCAGTTTGGAACTTGGTGGGATCTCAATCCAACGACGGAGAGATTCTATTTTCCCGTATGCACACCTGCCGAGTCACCCCAAAAGACTGGAATTAGACATTGTTCTACTGTAAAGATACCTCACCGGCAGATGAGAATCCATTGCCCGGCTTTCGCGCCCTTCACCTGGAATCAAATCACCCTTTCCCTAACAAGTTGTCAACTGATGAACGCAAGAAGCTCGCTCCTAGAATCGCCAAGGTTAAAGCTCTGCTGGGCAACAGATTAATCGACATTGATTTAGTTTGATGGTGGGTCTCATGGCGGGTCATTCCCTTAAGCCGCCGCCCTGGTTTGATGTGCACCTACATCGGCGCCAAGAAAGATCCACTGCTTCACAGCTTTGACCACTTAACAGACGACGCCATCAATGAGATGACAAAATCTATTCTGCATGAAAGTCTAGCGGACTGCAGCAAGGTGGGCCTGAGCCCTTTCTGCAAGTCTAACCCGGCACCAGGGGTAAGTCGCCATATCCTTTATTTTGCTTTCACCCTTTAAATACTTTGTTTCAACTCAACCTTGATGAATTTTACAGGCTGATGACGATTTCTGGAAGAAAGAATATGATCATGAAGCTGCCAAGAGGGCCAGGGGGCCAAGAAAGCCGCCAAGAAGACCACCAAGAAGAAAGGAAAGAAACCCAACGCTTCTGAGCTGCTCGCGCTAGACGACACCTCTGGATCGGAGTAGCCCTTGACTCTCTTGGCTCCTTTTTCAACCATCTTATTGACATTGACTATCATCAGGATGACACGGGGACGAGTCAAGCTCTTGAAGAAGAGGTAACTATCATCTAATACGACTCTGAGCCTTTGCCAAGACAGAAAACCCGAAGAGTAACCCGGAAATTAAGATTTTGACACCCCTTAGCTCATCTGGATCCTGATTTTCTTTTGAAGCAACAACAACACAAGAGCCGATGGCAGACCCGGACCAGCAAGGGTGACAACTTATCCTCCGGCTTACCAAACACGCCGAGGAAACACCGAAATGAGGTCTCCCCTGTTTCAAATTCTTTATATCCTCTGGTGGGTCTCACTCGTCAACCACTAAACTCCTCCGACTCCAATTATTGGGAAACATCTCGTTCGTGCTGCGACTCATCCCAATCACATATACCGGCTTTCAAGACTGCCCTCGGGTAATAATTATTCACTTGCTTCAGTTATCCTTGTTTGATGCTTATACTGATCTCTTGTGACTCGTGCAGTGGACAAGCCAAGCCCAGTAAGATGGCAAGGGCAAATAAACCGGCCGAAGACCTAAAAGCTGGTGAACTGGAGCCACAAACGGCAGCACCGGAGGACCCTGTTCCTCCATCATCAGAGCCGGTTCTTGATGATCCGCCGGTGACTTCTGACTCACCAATGGAGTGAGCCAGTGATGCTCCCTTAAACCTTGAAACCTCAAGTCCAGTGAAGACGGCTGACACTCACGACGATGATGTGGTGATCACCGACACCGGCTTTCGAGAGCCGGGAAGACCGGCCATTTTGGCCAAACATTCTGCCAAGGATGAACACATTTAACGGCGAAAGGTGAAGTTTGATGTTGCCAACTCTTCTCAACTGAGCATTGGCAAGGTGTATTCTGGCTATCTCAGCCAAGTGAACTCCAACCGCGACATTGAAGTTCAGATGGTAAAACAGATGCATCTGAAATTTGAGGTATGAGCTCTTCCTTAGTAAATTATGCACATCCTGCCAGCCCCCAAGTCTACTGTTTATCATGAATATGCTGTAGACTTCAATGTTATGAGCATAAATAATGACCCTTGAAAGAATTTCTTCCAATCCGGCTTAAAGCCATCCGTCACATAATGAATCTGTAGATATAAACACTGAATCCATAGCCCCCAATGGCCGACTTTAATCAGCATGAATGAGCTGGTCCTTCATAGTGTTCAAAAAATATTACTTACTTGTGTAGTTCTCATGAGCCGGTCGTTTGTAAAAACATTACCATAAGACAAGCAATATGCATTAACCCCCAAGTGCCAAGTACTCTTGCTCGCAAAGTGCTTGGGACTTATTCACATAGGCCGTTGTATGAATTTCTGCAGTAAACATTAGTCCCCAAGTGTCAAGTACTCTTGCTTGCAAAGTGATTCAGACTTCCTTGTTAATGACTTATATTTTTGAACCGGCATATGCACAGGACACGACTGCTCATCTGGAATCTCAATTGGGTGATTTGAAAACCTGGTTGGAGACGCAAGAACCTGAGACCCAGAAGGCAAAGTCCAAATTTGAATTTAGAGTATCTGAATTGGAGAAACTGAAAGCCGGCTTTGAGGTTGAAAAGAAGACCTGGGCTGAAGAGAAAATTTCCTTAACCCAACGAGCAGAAAAAATGGAGGCGGCTCTTGAGAAGGTGATCACAGAACTATTCGGCTTAAAACACCACGTATCGCAGATGGTGTCAGCTATGTTTGGTAAGTCGCCTTATACATCTCGATTTTGAATATATGCCAGGATGACATGAACCAACTCTAACTCGTCCATGATTGTTATGCAGGCCCCAGGAGCACCAATCTCAATCAAGATATGTTGGTGAAGCTAAAGGCGGTTTACACTCTAGTAGAACAGTTGTACGCCGGAACTCGGCGCGCTCTCACCACAATCTCTCCATCTAACCAAGCTCCAACACTCTTAGTTGAAGTCTTGAGAAAGCTTTCTGTATTGCCTGAACGGTTTAGTGAGATGAAGCGATCATGCGCAAGAGCCGGAGTTGTGACGGCGTTGAGCCGGGCCAAGGCTTGGCTGCCAGAATTAGACACGGCCGACATATCGACCGGGTACCCGAGCTTAAAGGAAGACGGTACCTCGTTCAGCAATAAAGACTTTGCCAACTGCGTGAAGACCATACGTCCTCTAGCTAGTCTGATTGCTAGTAAAACCGATCTATCCAGATATGAGCCGGCCTATGACTTGGGAAACCAGAATATGCCAACCCTGTCATATAAAGTGCATGATCTGATACCCCTAGTTCGTAAGCACACTTTCGCGCGTGAAGTTGACCCGGATGAACTTATTGATAATGAAGCGGAATTCCAAGCTTTGAGTGGCATTGACTGGTCATCCCCAACCTTCCAGGAAATCGAAGAGGACGAAGACATGGAGCGGGATGATCCAGAAGCATCAGGCTATCAGAGCCAAGAGGATTAAGCCACGAGGCGGTTCATGTTGGTGATCTTGTGGAAAAACACTTAATCATTTGGACTCGTTGAGTCATGTAATAGAATAGCCATAACTTTGCTCTATCGTGCCATCGTGCACGTTTATGTGATGCTCAACGATGTTAAGATGCCACTTGGCAATATCTTTTGAGACTTATCATGATGTCGATTGGTGCAGATGAAAGTTTTGGATATATCCTGCACACAAATAAATCACAAGAACCCTTGGCGGTTTGCTACAGGGCGGGTAATAATATCTCACATATAACCACTGATGTGTAAAAAATTAGTCATAGATAGGGCTTGTATGAACCAGAATTTTAAACATAACTATAACAACAATATCATACCTGTTATACTGAATTATTAAACTGCCGGCTTATGTTACCTGCGCAGTAAGGGTGATAACCTAATCTTTAGAAGCCAGTACTTCCAAATATTTATGATTTTCATATGCTGGCGACTTATTGTCGCAAGCCGGGTTAAATAGAAACCACACATATATGCTTTAGATATGAGCAAAAAGTATCAAGATAAACCCGAAAGACCATTTCAAAAAACTTAAGTCAAAAAGAGAGAAAAAGCGAGGCTTCTGATTCGAATATGATCAGTAAGCCGTACCAAAAGGGGTTAAGCTATGATTCGAATATGATCAGGAAGACCCCTAGTGGGTTTGGCATTGCGCTGATCAATAGGTTTACCGACAGCTATGTTCTCTTTGGTGAATACACCTATGTTTGAACAGGAAGCCCCCAAATGACCTTTAAAACATTGACGACTCTGATTCGAATACGATCAGTAAGCCAGATCAAAAGGGGTTAAGCCATCATTCGAATACGATCCAGCCCCCAAATGATCACATTGTTTGAACAACTTTGATTCGAATACGATCAGGAAGCTTTGCCAAAGGGGTTAAGCTAGATTCGAATACGATCAGCCCCGGTGGTCTAAGTGTTTAACGACTCTTATTTGAATACGATCAGTAAAGTCGGACCAAAAAGGGTTAAGCCATGATTCGAATACGATCCAGCTCCCAAGTGATCAAAAGGTTTGAACAACTATGATTCGAATAAGATCAGGAAGCTGTGCCAAAGGGGTTAAGCTAGATTCGAATACAATCAGGCCCCAATGGTCTTGGAGTTGTGACGATGAAAAATCATTATTGAGGATGAAAATGACAGAGGTCCTGCTTTATTATAATCATCATAATATATACATTGTCATAATATGTACATCATAAGAGCCGGTGGCTCAAATGTAGTAAGGCCGAAGATGAGCAATATTGCACGGCCGGCGTGTCTCCTCCTCCGACTTACGTGAGTTTTATGCTCTCGGATATCGATAAGGTAGTATGAACCATTGTTCAAGTTCTTGCTAACCACAAAGGTCCTTCCCAAGGCGGGGATAACTTGTGTGCATAAGTTTGATCCTCGATGAGCCGGAGCACCAAATCACCTTCTTGAAAGGTTCTGGACTTAACCTGGCGGTTGTGTACGGAGGAGATCTTGTTGGTAAATCGCCGAGCAGGTGGCCGCAAGGTCACGCTTCTCATCTAATAGGTCAAGTGCATCTCGACGTGCTTGTTCATTATCAGCTTCCACGTAAGCCTCCACGCGGGGCGAATCATGACGGATGTCACTAGGAAGAACTGCGTCTGCTCCATAAACCATGAAAAAAGGTATGTAACCCATGGATCTGTTGGGGGTAGTATTGATACTCCATAGCACTGAAGGTAGGTCCTCCAACCAACAACCTGGCGTCCGCTGCGAGGGAACCATAAGCTGGCGCTTGATGCCTTCCAAAATTGCTTGATTGGCTCTTTCAGCTTGACCATTGGACTGGGGTTGAGCTATTGGTGAAACTCAAGTCGAATATGTTCACGTTGACAAAATTCCTCCATGGCACCCTTGGACAGATTAGTGCCATTGTCAGTTATAATGTTGTGTGGAAAAACAATGCGAAAAATCACCGTTTTGAGGAATTGAACTGCCGTGGCTGTGTCACACTTACTGACCGGCTCAGCCTCCACCCACTTTGTGAATTTATCAACGACCACCAAAAGGTGGGTCTTTTTATCCTTGGACCGCTTAAAATACCCAACCATATCAAGCCCCTAGACCGCAAACAGCCAAGTGATTGGAATCATCCTTAATTTTTGAGCTGGCACATGAGCTCGTCGTGAGAATTTCTGACAACCGCCACATTTACTGACCAAATCCTCTGCATCAGCATGAGCCGTCAGCCAATAAAATCCATGACGAAAAGCTTTGGCCACAAGGGACTTTGAACCAGCATGATGACCACAGTCCCCTTCATGAATCTCTCGAAGAATCTCACGGTCTTCCTCAGGAGAGACGCAACATTGAAACGCCCTAGTGAAACTGCGATGGTGTAACTCGTCATTGGCAATTGTCATTGACTTAGACCGCCGTGTTATTTGCCTGGCTAAAGTTTCATCCTCAGGCAACTTGCCCGGGTCATATAAGCCAAATATGGCATTGTCCAATCTGGGATAGCGTGAAGAGCCGCCACCAATTGCGCCTCCGGGTCAGGAACAACCAGATCCTCCTCTGTAGGTAATTTGACAGAAGCATTATGAAGAAATTCCAAGAAGGTGTTAGGCGGGACCGGCTTATGCTCAGAACCCAGACGGCTTAAGGCGTCAGCTGCCTCATTTTTCCTGCAATCAATGTGTTCCACCTGATAACCCTTGAACTGTCCAGCAACGATATCAACCTCATGACGATAAGCCGCCGTGAGTAGGTCCTTGGAATCCCATTTGCCTGAAACCTGCTGAGCTACCAAGTCTGAGTCGCCAAAGCACCACCCGTCTTAAGTTCATCTCCTTAGCCATCCAAAGACCGTGGAGCAAGGCTTCATACTCAGCTGCATTATTAGTACAGGGAAACATCAACCTTAAAATATAACAGAACTTGTCACCTGGAGGGGAAGCTAAAACCACTCCAGCCCCTGAGCCTTCCAATTGCATGGATCCATCAAAGTGAATAGTCCAATATGTGTTATCTAGCTTCTCTTCAGGCATCTACAGTTCTGTCCAGTCATTGATGAAATCCACCAGCACCTGAGACTTGATGGCGGTACGAGGTACGTACTTCAAGCCATGAGGCCCAATCTCAATGGCCCACTTGGCTACTCGTCCCGTGGCTTCTCTATTTAGAATGAGATCTCCCAAAGGAGCAGAACTAACCATAGTGATGGGATGACCCAGAAAATACTGTTTAACCTTCCGGCTGGCCATGAACACCCCATAAACAAGTTTCTGCCAATGCGGATACCTCTGCTTGGACTCAATGAGCACCTCACTTATATAATAAACCAGCCGTTGAACCGGATATTCATTGCCTGCTTCCTTCCGTTCTACCACAACAGCTATGCTGACAGCCCGGGCATTAGCAGCCACATATAACAACAACGACTCCTTATCAATGGGAGCTGCAAGGACTGGCGGCTCAGCCAGCTGTTTCTTCAAGGCTTCAAATGCGTCGTTAGCAGCATCACTCCAGGCGAAATCATTTGTTTTCTTCATCATCTGATACATTGGTATGGCCTTCTCACCTAACCGGCTTATGAACCCTTCTTAAAGCAGCGATACGACCCGCAAGACACTGAACATCATTGATACACGCCGGCTTTTCCAAAGAGGTAATGGCCTTGATCTTCTCCAGGTTAGCCTCAATGCCTCTGTTAGAAACCACAAACCCCAAAAGCTTGCCTGTTGGCACACCAAAGACACACTTGGCCGGGTTAAACATCATATTGTAGACCCAGAGATTGTCGAAGGTCTCCTTCAAATCATCTATAAATGTCTCCTTCTCTCTGGATTTTACCACAATATCATCCACATAAGCATGAACATTGCACCCAACCTGACTGTGAAGACAATTCTGCACATAGCGCTGGTAAGTCCCCTGGGCACTCCTGAGCCCAAAAGGCATAGACACATAACAGAAGGCTCCAAAGGGAGTAATAAAGGCTGTTTTCTCCTGGTCCTTAACCGCCATCTTGATCTGATGATAACAGGAATAAGCATCCAAAAAACTCGAACGCTCGCATCCCGCCGTAGCATGAATGATTTGATCAATACAAGGGAGAGGAAAAGGATCGGCTGGACAAGCCTTGTTTAAGTCCGTGTAATCCACACACATACGCCAAGTGCCATTCTTTTTAAGCACTAGCACTGGACTAGCCAGCCACTCAAGGTGAAAAACTTCAATGATGAACCCAGCCGGTAAGAGCCGGGCCACCTCTTCGCCAATAGCCTTACGCCTCTCCTCATTGAAGCGACGAAGGAATTACTTGACTGGCTTAAATTTTGGATCAATATTGAGAGTGTGCTCAGCGAGTTCCCTCGGTACACCCGGCATGTCAGAAGGTTTCCATGCAAAGATGTCCCGGTTCTCACGGATGAACTCGATGAGCACGCTTTCCTATTTAGGATCCAGATTAGAACTGATACTGAAATGCTTGGATGAATCGCCAGGAACAAAGTCAACGAGCTTGGTTTCATTGGCTAATTTAAACTTCTTCACCGAATCTTGCTCTGTAGTTGGCTTCTTCAAAGACGTCATATCCGCCGGGTTAACATTATCCTTATAAATTTTCAACTCCTCTGCTGCACAGATAGACTCAGCATAAGCAGCGTCACCTTCTTGACACTCCAAGGCTATCTTCCGACTCCCATGCACTGTGATAGTCCCCTTGTAACCTGGCATCTTGAGCTGCAGATAAACATAACACGGCCGTGCCATGAAGTTGGCATAAGACGACCGTCCAAACAGAGCGTGGTACGGGCTTTTGATCTTGACCACCTCAAAAGTTAACTTATCAGCCCTGAAATCATGCTCATCTTCAAAGGCTACTTCCAGTTCAAACTTGCCAACTGGGTATGCTGACTTACGAGGGACCACACCATGGAAAGTACTATTGGACTGCTTAAGATTTTTATTAGATAACCCCATGCGACAGAAGGTTTTGTAATAAAGGATATTAATGCTGCTACCTCCATCCATGATTACCTTAGTGAATTTGTATCCACCAACTTGAGACGCCACCACCCATGCTAAGTGACCCAGATTATCAACCTGGGGCGGGTGATCTGTGCGGCTCCACGTAATGGGCTGCTCAGACCATCGCAAGTAGTGGGGAACTGCCGGCTCAATGGCGTTCGCATCCCTCTTGTGAAGCTTCTGATCCCATTTGCACAAACTTGTGGTGAAAACGTGATACTGACCGCTATTCAACTGTTTTGGATGACTTTGATATCCAGACTGCTGCTGTTGCTGACCTCCCTAGCCGGATTGCTAATTGTAACATCCCTGGTTATTTTGATTATATCCACCCTGATTATTTTGGTGGCCCTCGAAGCCTGAATTAGAACCACCACCTCCATAACCTGGGCCATGAGAACCGCCGCCACCTGAGTTGCTGCCCGGTCCATGACTGCCATCAAATGAGTTAAGGTTTTTGCCTTCATAATCGTACAATCTTTTCAAAGGTGAGTAGCCGGTTTCTCCTGTGTGCCATGCCTTGGACAGGGCTCATTAAGTAACTACTCCAGAGTAGGACCTGACCCGCTGGTCCGAGGAGTAGGCCTCCTCTTACGATGTTGATTGTTGCCCTGTGCATTGGTATTAGCCACAAACTCCGATCTACCATCAGCCTTGCGTTTACCGTTGCCCCCCTGATTCGCCGGGTTATGCTACAAACCCTTAGCGTTGCCGTTCTTCTTTCCCTTCCCTGTCTTCTTGTCGACAGACTCAGGGTCCTTGGTACTATCAGAGTCAGCATATTTGACTAGAGCCGCCATCAGCTGGCCCATGTCATTACAATCGCGCTTGAGCCGCCCCAGCTTCTGCTTGAGAGGTTCGAAACGGCAATTTTTCTCCAACATTAAGACTGCAGAGCCGGCGTTCATGTTATTGGATGAATGTATGATAGCTTTGACCCGGCGCACCCAATGGGTCGTGGATTGGCCCTTCTCTTGCCTGCAATTAGTCAAGTCCACAATCGACATGGGTTGTTTGCTTGTGTCTTTAAAGTTCTGAATAAAATCTCCCCATGACCCGATGGAGTTGGCAGGCAGCCCATTTAACCAAGTACGGGCCATTCCATCTAGCATCATGGTAAAATACTTAGCACACGCAACATCACTGACCTCCAATAGCTCCATGGCCATCTCATAACTTTCAATCCACGCCCCAGGGGGTAAGTCGACTGTATAATTAGGCACCTTACGAGGCCCTTTGAAATCCTTAGGAAAACGCTCATGCAACAGAACCGGCACCAAACAGGGTACACCTGCAGTCCTAGAGGTCACGCCTGCCTGAGAGAAGCCATCGGATAAGTCGGAAGCTGCTGATAAACCGCCGGTTGAGCTGCCTGCTCCACTTCTTGACACATCCTGCCCTGATCGACCACACCCCAAGCTCCATTACCTGTTGGGTCATGCCCTCGTGGCCGCTCACAGCGCTGGGCATTGCTTGAAACAGCTAGTGAGTCCATGTGTCTGCTATAGCTCCGGCTTGGATGAGGATTCGAATGAATCATGTATCTGCTGTAAGAGTACGCCTCCTGTTGTACCATTGTTGTTTGAAGAAGATCCTTAACCCTTCGTGTTTCAACCGCCGCTGGAGAATCGCCTTCTACTGGGAGGGCCTCCAATCATGTAGCTGCAGTGATCATATTATCCAATGGGTTAGAATAATGACCCGGTGGTGTTGGCACGTGCTGAGGCGGAAGATTCTTCAAACGAGGTGGCTCTATCACACGTGGTTGAGTTGGCGCTCTAGCACCGGGTGCGGTGTCCCGGTTTAGCTGTGGTGGGTTACTGGGTCCTGCTCCAGACCTGCAAAAGAGATTCCTCCCCTCGTAAACCAGAGGTAGACGGGACCTGTGCCTCCTCCTCATGACTTCATTTGAGGCATTCTGATCCATCATAAGTCGGTAAGCCTCTACTTGAATCCGCTGCACCTGGGCATCCAGGGCAGCTCGCTCCGTGGCCATCCTGACGTTCTCAGCCGCCAGATCTGCCTTGGCCTGCTCTATCTCCTCTCATAGCTTTGTAACCTCTAGTTGTGCTGATCTCGATTCATCGGGTTGACCTTTGCTGTCAACAAGGCCGTCAACTTATCCAACAAATCTGTCAAAACCTGAGCCGGCAGGCACACAGGGCCTCCTGCCCCGGCTGCCATCGCTGCTGCTGACCCGGAGGTCATTGCTGGCATAGTTGAGGAAGTCTGCCCAGGCTGTGCTCGGCCATAAAGATTGCAACCCGGCTCGGCGGCTCAAAGGGGTCCAGAATACTGTCACCATCGGAATAGCCCCTAAGCCTACTGTCTTGCAGTTGATATAGCAAAGTAGTCTCGCCCGTGGACTACTCACCATCAGAGTAGATGGCCGTCTCACCGCTAGACATAGATCCTTCATCAAATTCCCCTCCATCGATGCATCCCACGAAGGCACGCTTCACGGCGGGCTGAGCGTTGGCGGGTCTTGCACGCTGAGCCGTCTCGATGATGTTGGTGCAGATGTCCGGCTCATGGCCCGGCTCACCGATCTTGCCGATGAAGACGTGAACTCCGCCGAAGGGTACCCGGTACTCGTACTCGATTGAGCCGGCCTCGCGGCCCCAGCCTGCATCGTCCATGTAGATCTTACCGCGACGACTCTTGCTCATCCGTCCCACAGCATATCGCTTGATCCCTTCGAAGCTGCCCTTCAAGAACTCGAAACCACCGTGCGCTAGCCCCATGATGGGCGCCAGCTATCGTGGAATAGTCACGGCATATGTCCTCGTGAAAGGACTTTGTTGTGGAGCCATCGCCTCTAGGTTAGCTTAAAGGGGTTAAACGAGACAAAGGACACAGGGTTTATACTGGTTCGGCCCCTTGCGGTGAAGGTAAAAGCCTATGATCCAGTTTTGGGTGGTATTTCTTATGTCTCGATTACCAGGGAGCGAATCCTCTTGACCTAGCTTTCAATCTGTTGTTTCTTGCCCTGAACCGCCGCCGGGTCGTCCCTTTATATACACAGGTTGATGCCCAGCGGCTCACGGAGTGTCGGCCGGCTCATAGATAATGTGTCCGGCTCGGTGACTACTTTACATGCCTTACAATACAAGTCTTACATATATGGTGGTTTATACCTACGGGCCCTAAGTCGTCCTTGGGCCTTGGGCCCTTGGCTGTTAACTACTATCTTTAGTGTCTTCATGGGCTTCATATTAAGAGTCGTCATAGGTATAACTCGGCCCCTCCTGGGCGGGTGATACTAATAGTTATATCCCCAACAGCGAGGAAAAGCGCGGTTAAGGAGGGCGCACGATCACGGTGCGCCTTCCCTCGTCATGGGGGATTCTCCGAAGCCAGTGGCCCCCGCCGCGAGACGAGGTACCACCACGGGCATCAAGAGAAGCGACGGCCCTGGGGGATGCGCACCCGCATCAATCGCCATGCGTCATCAAGGCTGCAGGCCGTTAGGGCCCGCGGCACTTCGCACTTGCCCTTTGGCTTCTCCTGGAAGCCAAGTCCAAGCGCACCTTGGTCCCGGGGGCTACGGTCGGCATTCTGGATATGGGGGTATCCAGACTTGCCTGCCTGCGGCCCAGCACGTGGCTCCACCAACGGAGTGGTATGGCCCAGCTTCGACGACTCAAGACCCTCGCGAGGTGGATGACACCAAGACCCCCAAGGGGATTGGCCTCCTTAGGCTGGCTCCCGAGGGGCGGAGAGTTCTATGCAAGGTACACCTCACGAGGCTCAGCTGACGTGAGCCATGACGACCAAGGCCAGGCGGGCGGCAGCGGGTGTAGAGCGCTAGTTTCCTCTTTGGTGCAACGAAGGCAAGCCACATGCGCGGAGTCCCGAGGAATCAGCTAAAGGATTCCACTCCGGTGCAACCAGACCAAGACAGCCATGACGACAGGACGGAGGTCATCACCGAGCCCACCGCGGCGTCACGTCTAGAGGCTTTTCATAGGCGAAGACCACTTTAGTCAGGATAAGTTGTACTACTTGTCCCCTGTTGAATCCGGCGGTTGTGGGATCCCTCCCACCAACATTTGGGAAGAGGACCAAGGCCACTATAAACAGGACTGAGCCACCACCATAGAGGGGAATTTGATTCCGAGCGGGATCCATACTCACCAGCTCTCTCGAGCTCAAGAACAGCTCACCTCCTGAGGCCAGTCCATCCACTGTACTAGTTCATCCACACCCCTTCGAGGCAATACACCAAAATGCTGGAGTAGGGTATTACACCGCAAGGTGGCCCGAACCAGGATAAACTGTTGTGTCTCTTTGTCTCTTCGAGCCCGACGCGCTAGGCTTAGGAGGATTGCGAGTAGGCAGGCTGGATAGGTTGAGATCTTCGCACGCACCCCAGAGTTCGAACTATCAAGGGTTTGCGGAACCCGTAACCCAACACAAGCCTGACGTGCCAGAGGCTCGATCTGGGTGCGCATGTTGCGACACAACTAGGGGGATCTATCACGCGCGACGGCCAGCACTGGCCTGGATCCCTCACGCGGGCGTAGCCGGCCGCCGCCGCGGGATCCTCCAGAGCGAACGGGGCAGGAGACGGCTAGGATCGGGGGAGGCTGGAGGGAGGACACGGCTATGTGCCGCCCGGTGCAAGCCCTACCACAGCTTGCCTGCAGGGAGGACGTATTGGGTATTATATTTTCTTCTGTTTTATATTCATTTTTTGTTTTCTATTTTTGTGCCTTTCTTATTTTTTTATAAATCTAAATATATATTACAAAAACACATTAGATCAAATTTTAAAAATGTAATCTTGTAGATGAGAAATGCTAAGCATGTATAAAATATTGTTCCATTGTATATAAAAATGTAAAATGTCATTAAAAATTTAGATGACATTTAGAAAATAATTATATATTGTAAAAGCATGTTCATATAATTCAAAAAAATTATTTGTCCAGAAAACAAATGTGCGTTACATCTCACAAATGTTCAGATGTTTGAAAAACAGCTTACATACGTTTATAAAAAAATGTTTTAGATGTACACAAAAAGATAAAAAAAGTAGACGGCAAAACATATATTATAAAGAAATGTTAATCATGTAATTAAAAATGTTTAATGTATGTAAAAAAATGTTCCTAAAATATGTGACAAAAATGCAAAATGAGTATGAAATATTTAGACATGTGTTAAAAAATAAAAAGGAAACCCCAAAGAATACAAGAGGAAATCAGTAAAAACCGAAGAAAGAAATCAGAAACTGAGAAAGTAGCAAAGAAATTTCCTACAGGCGGGATGGTGGATCCAATTTGATGCACGTGTGCATCCAGGAGCTACGGCTTCGCTGAAGGGATCACCACTTGGGCCAGGCCCATCTAAGGATTTCCTGCGCCGTTTTCCTTCGCTGCTATGTGTGCACCATCTCTAGTGTAGGCACCATCTCCCTTTATGGTCTTCTCTGCAACGATTGGAGTACTGATCACTGTTTTACATCAGTGTGTGTGCGTGATTGGAGCATGTGTGATTCATAACTTTTATATGTATAAGATTAACATGGAAATTCTTTGAAGGGTTTTCCCTTGAAGGAAAAACATTGAAGGAATCCACTCGCAAATCTGGAAACGATGTTTTAACCCCACATGAGTGGCAGCATAGTTTTCGAATAGCCCCCTACCCACTCCCCACGCCTACGCCTTAGGCTTAGTTTTGGTCTGCTATGACTTTGATTTTTTTTTTCTTCTCCCGGCCTCACTTTCTTCGCCCTTCCTGTCTCCTTTGTTCCTCCCATTTCCACTTCCTCGACCCCACAATCTTCTAGATCCGGCGGCCTCGCTGTCTAGGGAGGTGAGAGAGGGGGTGGTTGCCTCATCATTTTTCTCCAGTATTAGTTGTAATCCTTGAGTCCCTAGTGGCTGTAGGTTTTTTGACCCGTGTCCAATAAACTAGACCGATCCCCATCGTTTTTCTTCCTTGCCATTCTTCTTTTTTTGAAAATTCAAAGTTTGCATATAATTTAGTGTGTATAATTTTTCTGAAAAGTCAAACTTGGCAAACTTTGACCACATTTATAGTGAAAGCTATTTATATCTACAATACAAAACATACAAAATATGGAACTGCATGCTGTGATGAAACAAATGATATAGGATTTGCATTCTAGATGTAAATGTTTTCCAACACAGACTTGACAAAGAACAGCAGCGAGTCTCCCTAGCATGTTTGTATAGTTTTATTTTATTTTGACGAGGAGCAGCAGCCTCCTCAATAAAAAAGGAGCCTTTTTGGTGTCGTTGAGCAAACTTTTTGGTGTCGTTTATATATGGATAGATGCTTTTTGTTGTCGTTGAGCAAACTTTCTTCAATAAAAAAGGAACCTACCCGAATTGAATAGCAGCCTCCTCGTTTGGCTAGTCATTCCTGGCCCGTCACCCCACTGGTTTCTACACCAAAATTCACACAGGAAGATCGATCGATCGATCGATCACTGGCATGCATGCATGTAGCTTCTTTGGATCGATCAGCACGCCGAAAGTTGCCGGACCAAAGGCAGGAAAATGCACTCTGTTCCAAAATTGTCCCGACGTCCAAACTATATCTCTAAGGCAGCTCCATACTTAAACGCGAGTTGCATGGATGTAGTGGTCTCGTCTCGTGGGCAGCTACAAAAATGGCTGTGATCTTTTGCATGCAAATGATCAGTAGCAGTACTAGAGTGCATGCAGTGTTACTGAACGAGCTGGAAAAGTGAGGAGGGGAATTCGGAAAGAATGTTTCATTGGATTGGTCGCGAGATCTCAGCGTGTGGTCCGGTCAGCCCTCCGTAGTGAAAATAGCACAGCTCACATGCATGTGATCGGATCATATGAATGTGCAGAATTTTTCTTGACTTTAGGTCTCGGTCTAGCCGGCATTCATCTTTTCTCAACCAAGCATAGCTCAAATGACTAGGTTCGTTCATCGTTGTGGTGGAACCTATTCTCCCGAAGTATGGGTGGTTCAGTTTTCTTATATTTATTTTAAACTTTTCAGCGCTATCCTTTCAGCGTGTGTTCGTAGGAGTAAATGTCTGCGTGCATGAGAACGATAAGCGTGCATGTCTATACTTTGTTTTCGAAAAAAGATTAACTCCGTCTTTTTTCGAAATACTATCATGAACTGAAAACTCTGTCTTGATTGTGAGCTTAGGGCATCTCCAATGGCAATCATCAAATTCACATCATCAAAAGTCGCCGAGGTTCGCGTGGTCTGGGCTAGACACCATTTAAACAAAGCTGCTCACTTATTAGCTAGGGAAGGCTATCTTTTAAGTCTATGCAAAACTTTGTTTTATGCTTGTCCGTCTTGTATTCATGATATTGTAGTGGCAGGTTATGCCACAGACTAATTACGCGGCCTGGAGCAGACCCACCCCCTTATACAAGCGCAGGTGGTTACCGTCCAACCGGGCGTGCGCTGCTCAATCACTGAAGTCCGAAGAGCTTTCGGAGTATCGTACGACACCGAGTGTCCATACTTATTCCTGCATGGTGGTCAGTGCGAAAAGGCCAGAGGCCTACTTAGATCACATATCCAAACCCGTTAGTGTCCTGGGAGCGCGCGGAGACGGTCAGTGATCCCGTTGTCCCGTCTCGAGGACTTATGGCAAGGGTCAGGCCCATCCCTCTCTAGGGCAGTCTGCCCAGGTCGTGCCTCGTAATTAACTCGCAGGTACCCTCCTAGTCCAACCCGACTTCGGTAACTCTAGCGTGTACCCCTTGGGGCCGACCCCACTTCAACAAAGGTCTAAGGTAAAGTCAAGGTATCTATGTGTCCATAACATCAAGGGGGAAATCCGAGGAATCACCCTTGATGTATTCCCGCTCGATGTAACCGTCAAGGGTGACCTGGGAGGAATCACCCTCGAAGGGTTCACAATTGAGGTGTTGCATGATAGAGCCGTTATCTGGAGTGGTGAAGGAGGAATCACCCTCTGTAATCCATGAGCGATTAGCTACATTACAGAGATATCATCAGGAGTGCGTTATGAGGTATCACCCTTGGCACCCGATAGTAGCTCTGCAGAGTCATACAACTAGGGGGGTGCCGGTGATGTTTCGGTCTCTGCAGCTCGATCACGTTGATCGAGTCATTCGGCAATAAAGTGGGGGCAACAAAGACAAGGCGAGGGGTCACTGATGGATCACTAACCAACCTATACTAAGGATATAGGATATCAGGTAAAATAACAACAACAGGTTACAAAAGCAGGCTAGACATCAGAATAGGAGCTATCAAACAACAGTTGCAAAATCTAATGCAAGCATGAGAGAGAAGGAATGGGCGATTTAAGAATGATCAACGGGGTTCTTCTTGCCTGGAAGCTTTGCTAGAAAGGGCTGGTCATCAGGTGTGTAGTCGTTCCCGGGAGCAGCGTTAGTCTCAGAGTCTACCAGAGAGAAGAGGGGGGAGAAACAATAAATTCAAAGGAAACAAAGGCATCACAATGCATGACATGCCAATATGCTGTGCTAGGGGTGACCTAGCGCAGTGCTACACGTTACAAACGGAGCGGGCAAACATCTAAAAATGTTTTTCCGGCTTTCAGATGTTATCGGACAGATGAAACAGAAGGGAATGATCCATGTTCATCATATTAGAGGCATGTGACACATGAGAGGATAGCATATTCAGACTCTCACATATTTTTGAGCAGTTTTCATATATAAATTATTTTCACCCACAGATGTGCGGCTGAGACTGGCATGTGGGGCCAGTCAACTACCCAGTCAGCAGTTGACTGGTCCATGTTGCCTAGTCAAGGGGGTCCATTGGACCCACCTGCCATTGAGTGGGCTTGCTCGATCAGCCAGTTGACTGGTCAACTAGGTCCAGTGGGAGCCAGTGGTCAGTCTCTGTTAGTTTAACAATATTTAAACTAAACTAATTAAGTTTAATAAAGGGGGGTGGGGCGCGCATGTCATTGGGTGTTAGGGAGGTTAATGACGTCCATGTCATCGTGGTTAATGTCGGCGAGGAAATACAGTGTGTCGATGATGGCAGCAATGCAAAAACTTGCCGGGTTTGCGCTACGTACGTCGGTTTGATGCGCCGAGGGCACCGATGGATAGCTGATGGTAGTCTGTGTCGAACAGTGGTCGTAGTGTGACCGGAGGTGGATGGAGCTGAGTTGGGCGTCAACAATCGCGTCAAAGGCATTCGGTGGTTGCGCGGGTGCTGCGTAGATCATGTAAACCAGAGCATTTTTGCACTAGCGAGGTCCTATGCGAGCAAGCAATTCAATTGGGTGCTCCGGCGCAACCATTTGGTTACCGAAACACTATCGGCGACGAGGCCGTGAGGCGGTGGGTTTGGCCTCGAGTGGAACATGGCCTGGGGCGAAATCGAGCACCTATCCATGGGGGTTTTGACCGCGTGATGTTCGCGGTTCCACAGAAGCGGTCGAGGAAGCCGAAGGGAGCTCGACGGTGAAAATCGGTCGACGACGTCCTCGGTGCCCGAGGTTGAAGAAGGGGTCGCATGCGTTGATGTGGAGGATCCTGGCAAGCGTGCGCTGGTGTGGAGGAAGGTGACGTCAAGGCGGAACTGTGGGAAACTCACTGAGGTAGGAGAGGCTCGGTGGTTGCGAGTACTACAGAGGGGAGGCCATGGCTCCATTCGGATGAGGTGGGGAACTGCGAGGGGCGAGCGAGATGGGGATCTGAGGGGGGCTAGGGTTCACAGGGAAGAGAAAGAGCATTGAGGGGGATCTTATCCATCCATGACCCTTGGTGGCCAATACGTCTCCAATGTATCTCTAATTTTTGATGTATTCATGCCATGTTTATAATACTTTTATGTGATTTTGATATAATTTGGTTAGAACTAACCCGGACTGACGCTGTTTTCAGCAGAACTACCGTGTTGTTGTTTGTGTGCAGAAATAAAAGTTCTCGAAATGCGCTGAAAATCAACGGAGATTTTTCTGGAAAATATAAAAAATACTGGAACAAAGAGTTACCGGAGGGGAGTCACATGGGCCCCACGAGAGTGGAGGGCGCGCCCCCCTAGGGCGCGCCCCCTGCCTTGTGGACTCTCCATGGGGCCCCCTGACTTGTTCTCGACGCCAACCTCTCCTATAAATCCCCAAACCTCCGGAACATAACCTAGATCGGGAGTTCAGCTGCGGCAAGCCTCTGTAGCCACAAAAAACCAGTCGGGACCCTGTGCCGGCACCCTGCTGGAGGGGGGAATCATCTCCGGCGGCCATCTTCATCATCTCGGTGCTCTCCATAACGAGGAGGGAGTAGTTCCCCCTCGGGGCTGAGGGTATGTACTAGTAGCTATGTGTTTGATCTCTCTCTCTCTCTCTCTCTCTCTCTCTCTCTCTCGTGTTCTTGATTCGACACGATCTTGATGTACTGCGATCATTGCTATTATAGTTGGATCTTATGATGTTTCTCCCCCCTCTATCTCTTGTAATGGATTTATTTTTCCCTTTGAAGTTATCTTATCGTATTGAGTCTTTTAAGGATTTGAGAACACTTGATATATGTCTTGCGTGGGATACCCGTGGTGATAATGGGGTATTCTATTGATTCACTTGATGTATGTTTTGGTGATCAACTTGCGGGTTCCGTGACCTTGGGAGTCTATGCATAGGGGTTGGCACACGTTTTCGTCTTGACTCTCCGTTAGAAACTTTGGGGCACTCTATGAAGTTCTTTGTGTTGGTTGAATAGATGAATCTTAGATTGTGTGATGCATATCATATAATCATACCCACAGATACTTGAGGTGACATTGGAGTATCTAGGTGAAATTATGGTTTTGATTGATGTGTGTCTTAAGGTGTTATTTTACTACGAACTCTAGGGCTGTTTGTGACACTTATAGGAATAGCCCAATGGATTGATCGGAAATAATAACTTTGAGGTGGTTTCATACCCTACAATAATCTATCCGTTTGTTCTCTGCTATTAGTGACTTTGGAGTGACTCTTTGTTGCATGTTGAGGGATTGTTATATGATCTAGTTATGTTATCATTGTTGAGAGAACTTGCACTAGTGAAAGTATGAACCCTAGGCCTTCTTTTGAAGCATTGCAATACCGTTTTCGCTCACTTTTACCACTTGCTACCTTGCTGTTTCTATATTTTCATATTACAAAAATCTATATCTACCATCCATATTGCACTTGTATCATCATCTCTTCGCCGAACTAGTGCACCTATAAAATTTACCAGTGTATTGGTTGTTTTGGGGACACAAGAGACTCTTTATTTATTTGGTTGCAGGGTTGTTTGAGAGAGACCATCTTCATCCTACGCCTCCCATGGATTGATAAACCTTAGGTCATCCACTTGAGGAAAATTTGCTACTGTCGTACAAACCTCTGCACCTGGAGGCCCAACAATGTCTACAAGAAGAAGGTTGTGTAGTAGAGATCAAGCTCTTTTCCGGCGCCGTTGCCAGGGGAGGTTAGTGCTTGAAGGTATATCTTTAGATCTTGCAATCTAATCTTTTAGTTTCTTGTTAGGTTAGTCTATATTAGAAAATAAAAAAAATGGAATTGATGGTGCCTCATATGCGTCATCTTTTTAATGTCTTTCATGAAAATAAGGATTCTGATAATTGTGCTCAATTGCTAGAGGAAGAATGCATTAAAATGTTTGGCACTAAAGTTTTGAATGATGAGCATGATTGCAATGTTTTTAGTATGAATTCCTTGAATATCCATGATTCTAATGATATGCAAAGCTACAAGCTTGGGGATGCTATGATTGATGAATATGATATTTTTAGTCCCCCAAGTTTTGATGAGAATATTTATTATGATGAAAGCATGCCTCCTATTTATGACGATTATATTGATGAAAGTGGGTTTGGAAGAGTTTCAACTTTAGGAAGTAATGATCGCAATATTTTGGAGGGTGTTGAATCTTATTGTGATAATTATGATCGTGGATTGGAGAGGTCATGAATTTATTTAGTGATGCATCCACTATTTCGGAAGAGGTTCCAATTGATTATGAGAACAAATTTGCTATCTATGATGATTATTGTGATGACATGTATGCTATAAAGAATAATGATAACCATGAAACTTGTCATCATTATTTTAATTTTTAATTAGATTATGCCTCACATGATAATTATTTTGTTGAGTTTGCTCCCACTATTCCGAATGAGTAGAATTTTGCGTATGTGGAGAGTAATAAAATTTATATGCTTGGGGATCATGAAAAGAGTGCTTTATGTGATAGTTATATTGTTGAATTCATTCATGATGCTACTGAAAATTATTTTGAGGGAGGAATATATGCTTGTAGGAATTGCAATAATATCAAGTTTCCTCTCTATGTAATTAAAGTTTTGAAGTTATGCTTGCTTTGCCTTCCTATGATAGTTGATTATTGTTCCCATAAGTTGTTTGCTCACAAAATCCATATGCATAGGAAGTGGGCTAGACCTAAATGTGCTAGTCATATTCTTCATGATGATCTCTTTATGTTTCAATTCTTATCTTTTATGTGAGCATCATTGAAATCATCATGCCTAGCTAAAAAGGCATTAAAGAAAAGCGCTTGTTGGGAGACAACCCAACATTTACCCCTACTGTTTTTGTGTGTCCACATGACTAAGCTACTATATTAATCATGTTTTATAGATTTTGTTTCAATAAAGTGCCAAGTAGAACCTTTGGGAAGACTTGGGTGAAAGTTAATGCGATCTTGCTGTAAAAAACAGAAACTTTGCGCTCACGAGAATAATTGTCATTTTTAACAGAAGAGTGATTTTAAGTTGATTATTTTTGCAGAAGATTAATAGACAAATACCTCACGTCCAAGAATGTATTTCAAAAAATTTGGAGTTACGGAAGTATTCGAGAGTTACAGATTAATACAGACTATTCTGTTTTTGATTGATTCTGTTTTCTATGTGTTGTTTGCTTATTTTGATGAATCTATGAGTAGTATCGGAGGATATGAACCATAGAGAAGTTGTAATACAGTACATATTACAACAATATGAATTTGGAATGAGTTCACAACAGTACCAAAAGAGGTGATTTATTTTCTTATAGTAACGGAGCTTACGAGTTTTCTGTTGTGTTTTGTGTTGTGAAGTTTTCAAGTTTTGGGTAAAGATTCGATGGACTATGGAATAAGGAGTGGCAAGAGCCTCAGTTTGGAGATTCCCAAGGAACCCCAAGGTAATATTTAAGGACAAGCAAGATCCTAAACTTGGGGATGCCTTGGAAGGCATCCCCTCTTTCGTCTTCGTTCATCGGTAACTTTACTGAGAGCTATATTTTTATTCACCACATGAAATGTGTTTTGCTTGGATCCTCATTTTTTTGCTTGCTGTTTGAATAATATCTCAAGATCTGAAATTCTTAAATTTTAGAGAGTCTTCACATAGTTGCATAATTATTCAACTACTCATTGATCTTCACTTATATCTTTTGGAGTAGTTTGTCGTTTTCTCTAGTGCTTCACTTATATATTTTAGAGCACGACGGTGGTTTTATTTTGAAGAAATAGATGAAATCTCATGCTTCACTTATATTATTTTGAGAGTCTTAAACAGCATGGTAATTTTCTTAGGTTATAAAACTAGTCCTAATATGATAGGAATCCAAGAGGGATATAATAAAAACTTTCATAAAAAGTGCATTGAATACTATGAGAAGTTTGATTCCTTATGACTGTTTTGAGATATGAAGATGGTGATATTAGAGTCATGCTAGTGGAGTAGTTGTGAATTTGAAAGATACTTGTGTTAAAGTTTGTGATTCCCGTAGCATATGCATGTATGGTGAACCGTTATGTGATAAAGTTGGACCATGATTTATTTATAGATTGTCTTCCTTATGTGTGGAGGTTGGGATCGCATGATGGTGAACTCCTACCAACCCTTCCCAAGAAGCATGCGCATAGTGCTTGGTTTTGATGACTTATATATTTTTGCAATAAGTATGTGAGTTCTTTATGACTAATGTTGAGTCCATGGATTATACACACTCTCACCCTTCCACCATTGCTAGCCTCTCTTGTGCCGCGCAACTTTCGCCGGTACCATACACCCACCTTATACCTTCCTCAAAACAGCCACCATACCTACCTATTATGGCATTTCCATAGCCATTCCGAGATATATTGCCATGCAACTTTCCACCGTTCCGTTTATTATGACACGCTTCATCATTGTCATATTGCTTTGCATGATCATGTATTGACATTGTATTTGTGGCAAAGCCACACTTCATAATTCTTTCATACATGTCACTCTTGAATCATTGCACATCCTGGTACAACGCCGGAGGCATTCATATAGAGTCATATTTAAGCATTGAGTTCTAATTCTTGAGTTGTAAGTAAATAAAAGTGTGATGATGTTCATTATTAGAGCATTGTCCCAGTGAGCAAAGGATGATGGAGACTATGATTCCCCCATTAGTCGGAATGAGACTCCGGACGAAAAATAAAAATAAAATAAAATAAGTGGCCAAAAAAAGAGAAGGCCCCGAAAAACAAAAAAATGAGAGAAAAAGAGAGAAGGGGCAATGTTACTATCCTTTTACCACACTTGTGCTTCAAAGTAGCACCATGATCTTCATGATAGAGAGTCTCCTATGTTCTCATTTTCATATACTAGTGGGAATTTTTCATTATAGAACTTGGCTTGTATATTCCAATGATGGGCTTCCTCAATTTGCCCTAGGTCTTCGTGAGCAAGTGAGTTGGATGCACACCCACTTAGTTTTTTTTGAGCTTTCATAAACTTATAGCTCTAGTGCATACGTTGCATGGCAATCCCTACTCACTCACATTGATCTCTATTGATGGACATCTCCTTAGCCTGTTAATACGCCTAGTTGATCTGAGACTATCTCCTTATTTTTGTCTTCTCCACAACCACCATTCTATTCCACCTATAGTGATATGTCCATGGCTCACGCTCATGTATTGCGTGAAGATTGAAAAAGTTTGAAAATACTAAAGTATGAAACAATTGCTTGGCTGAAACCGGGATTGTGCATGATTTAAATATTTTGTGTGATGAAGATAGAGCATATCCAGACTATATGATTTTGTAGGGATAGCTTTCTTTGGCCATGTTATTTTGAGAAGACATGATTGCTTTGTTAGTATGCTTGAAGTATTATTGTTTTTATGTCGATATTAAACTTTTGTTTTGAACCTTATGGATCTGAATATTCTTGCCACAATAGAGAAGATTACATTGATAAATATGTTAGGTAGCATTCCACGTCAAAAATTCCGTTTTTATCATTTACCTACTCGAGGACAAGCAGGAATTAAGCTTGGGGATGCTGATACGTCTCCAACGTATCTATAATTTTTTATGTATTCATGCCATGTTTATAAAAAATTACATGATTTTGGTATGATTTGGTTAGAACTATCCCGGACTGACGCTGTTTTCAGCAGAACTACCGTGGTGTTGTTTCGGTGCAGAAATAAAAGTTCTCACAATGTGACGAAAATCAACGGAGAATTTTTCTGGAAAATATAAAATATACTGGAATGAAGAGTTACCGGAGGGGAGTCCCATGGGCCCCATGAGGGTGGAGGGCATGCCCCCTGCCTTGTGGACTCTCCGTGGGGACCCCTGACTTGTTCTCGACACCAACCTCTCCTATAAATCCCCAAACCTCCGGAACATAACCTAGATCGGGAGTTTAGCCACCGCAAGCCTACGTAGCCAGCAAAAACCATTCGGGACCCAGTTCCGGCACCCTGCCGGAGGGGGGAATCATCTCCGGTGACCATCTTCATCATCCTGATGCTCTCCATGACGAGGGTGGAGTAGTTCACCCTCGGTGCTGAGGGTATGTACCTGTAGTTATGTGTTTGATCTCTCTCTCTCTCGTGTTCTTGATTTGGCACGATCTTGTTGTACTGCAAGCTTTGCTATTATAGTTGGATCTTATGATGTTTCTCCCCCCTCTATCTCTTGTAATGGATTGAGTTTTCCCTTTGAAGTTATCTTATCGGATTGTGTCTTTTAACGATTTGAGAACACTTGATGTATGTCTTGCGTGGGATACCCGTGGTGACAATCGGGTATTCTATTGATTCACTTGATGTATTTTTTGGTGATCAACTTGCGGGTTCTATGACCTTGGGAATCTATGCATAGGGGTTGGCACACTTTTTCGTCTTGACTCTCTGGTAGAAACTTTGGGGCACTCTATGAAGTTCTTTGTGTTGGTTGAATAGATGAATCTGAGATTGTGTGATGCATATCGTATAATCATACCCACAGATACTTGTGGTGACATTGGAGTATCTAGGTGACATTAGGATTTTGGTTGATGTATGTCTTAAGGTCTTATTTTACTACGAACTCTAGGGCTGTTTGTGACACTTATAGGAATAGCCCAATGGATTGATCGGAAAGAATAACTTTGAGGTGGTTTCATACCCTACAATAATCTCTTCGTTTGTTCTCCGCTATTAGTGAATTTGGAGTGACTCTTTGTTGCATGTTGAGGGATTGTTATATGATCTAGTTATGTTATCATTGTTGAGAGAACTTGCACTAGTGAAAGTATGAACCCCGGGCCTTGTTTCGAAGCATTGCAATACCGTTTTCGCTCACTTTTGTTACTTTCTACCTGCTACCTCTTGAGCACTGTGTTGGATTTCCCCGAAGAGGAGAGGATGATGCAGCAAAGTAGCGTAAGTGTTTCCCTCAGTTTTTGAGAACCAAGGTATCAATCCAGTAGGAGACCACACACAACTCCCCCATACCTACACAAAATGATAGCTACTCGCAACCAACGCGATTCGGGGTTGTCAATCCCTTCACGGTCACTTACGAGAATGAGATCTGATAGAGATGATAAATAATATTTTTGGTATTTTTGATAGATAGATGCAAAGTGAAAAGTAAAAGACAAAGTAAAAATAAAGCGATAGAGATTGATATGATGAGAATAGACCCGGGGGCCATAGGTTTCACTAGTGGCTTCTCTCAAGAGCATAAATATTCTACGGTGGGTGAAGAGCAATTGACAGAATTGAGCATAGTTATGAGTATATCTAGGTAATGATCATGTATATAGGCATCACGGCCGAGACAAGTAGATCGAAACAGTTCTGCATCTACTACTATTACTCCACTCATCGACCGCTATCCAGCATGCATCTAGAGTATTAAGTTAAAAATAGAGTAACACCTTAAGCAAGATGACATGATGTAGAATGATAAATTCATGCAATATGATAAAAAACCCATGTTGTTATCCTCGATGGCAACAATACAATAAGTGCGTTGCAACCCTTTCTGTCACTGGGTAAGGACACCGCAAGTTTGAACCCAAAGCTAAGCACTTCTCCCATGGCAAGAACTACCAATCTAGTTAGCGAAACCAAAAAGGATAATTCGAAGAGACTTGCAAAGATAACTCAATCATACATAAAAGAATTCAGAGAAGATTCAAATATTTTCCATAGATAATACTGGATCATAAACCCATAATTCATCGGTCTCAACAAACACACCGCAAAAAGAAGATTACATCGAATAGATCTCCACAAGAGAGGGGGAGAACATTGTATTGAGATCCAAAAAGAGAGAAGAAGCCATCTAGCTACTAGCTATGTACCCGAAGGTTTGAAGTAAACTACTCACACTTCATCGGAGAGGCTATGGTGTTGATGTAGAAGCCCTCCGTGGTGGATGCCCCCTCCGGCGGAGCTCCGGAAGAGGCCCCAAGATGGGATCTCGTGGATACAGAAGGTTGTGGCGGTGGAATTAGGTTTTTGGCTCCGTATTTGATCTAACGGGGGTACGTAGGTATATATAGGAGGAAGGAGTACGTCGGTGGAGCAACAAGTGGGGCACGAGGTAGGGGGCGCGCCCTCCACCCTTGTGACCGCCTCTGGCACTTCTTGGAGTAGGGTCCAAGTCTCCTGGATCACGTTCGGTGAGAAAATCACGTTCCCGAAGGTTTCATTCCGTTTGGACTCCGTTTGATATTTCGTTTCTCCTAAACACTGAAATAGGCAAAAAACAGCAATTCTGGGCTGGGCCTCCGGTTAATAGGTTAGTCCCAAAAATAATATAAAAGTGGAAAATAAAGCCCAATATAGTCCAAAATAGTAGATAAAGTAGCATGGAGCAATCAAAAATTATAGATACATTGGATACGTATCAGGCATCCCCAAGCTTAATTCCTACTCGTCCTCGAGTAGGTAAATGATAAAAAAAGAATTTTTGATGCGGAGTGATACTTTGGCATAATTTCAATGTAAATCTTCTTGATTGTGATATGAATATTCAGATCCGAAAGACTCAAGACAAAAGTTCATATTGACACAAAAATAATAATACTTTAAGCATACTAATCAAAGGAATCATGTCTTCTCAAAATAGCATGGCAAAAGAAAGTTCATCCCTACAAAATCATATAGTTAGGCTATGCTTCATTTTCGTCACACAAAGATGTTCCCAACTTCTATACCCTCGATGACAAGCCAAGCAATTGTTTCATACTTAAATAATCTCAAACTTTTTCAACCTTCACGCAATACATGAGCATGAGCCATGGATATAGCACTATGGGTGGAATAGAATATGATGATGGGGATTGTGTGTAGAAGACAAAAAAGGAGAAAGTCTCACATTGACGAGGATAATCAATGGGCTATGGAGATGCCCATCAATTGATGTCAACATGAGGAGTAGGGATTGCCATGCAATGAATGCACTAGAGCTATGAATGCTCAACAAAAGAAAACTAGTGGGTGTGCATCCAACTCGCTTGCTCATGAAGACCTAGGGCATTTGAGGAAGCCCATCGTAGGAATATACAAGCGAAGTTCTATAATGAAAGATTCCCACTAGTATAAAAAGACAACTTATGAGACTCACTACATGAAGAACAAGGTGCTACTTTGAAGCACAATATATGAGACTCACTACATGAAGAACAAGGTGCTACTTTGAAGCACAAGTGTGGAAAAAGAGATAGTAGCATTGCCCTTTTTTCTTTTCTTTTTTTTTCTTTTTCTTTTTTTGGGCCTTTCCTTTTTTTTCTTTTGGCCTTTCTTCCTTTTTTTGGAAATGCTCTAATAATGATGATCATCACACTTCTATTGATTACAACATAAGGATTACAACTCGATACTTAGAACAAGATATGACTCTATATGAATGCCTCCGGCAGTGTACCGGGATTGTGCAATGAATCAAGAGTGACATGTATGAAAAATAATGCATGGTGGCCTTGCCACAAATACGATGTCAACTACATGATCATGCAATGGCAATATGACAAAAGTAATGTATGTCATGATGATGATGGTGGAAGTTGCATGGCAATATATCTCGGAATGGCTATTGAAATGCCATAATAGGTAGGTATGGTGGCTGTTTTGAGGAAGATATAAGGAGGTTTATGTGTGATAGAGCGTATCGTATCACGGGGTTTGGATGCACCGGCGAAGTTTTCACCAACTCTCAAGGTGAGAAAGGGAATGCACGGTACCAAAGAGGCTAGCAATGGTGGAAAGGTAAAAGTGCGTATAATCCATGGACTCAACATTAGTCATAAGAACTCATATACTTAGTGCAAAAATTTAGAAGTCATCAAAAATCAAGAACTACGTGCATGCTCCTAGAGGTATAGATTGGTAGGAAAAGACCATCGCTCGTCCCCGACCGCCACTCATAAGGATGCACAAGCTAGGTACACTTCATGTTTCAAATTTGTTACACAACTTTAACCATACGTGCATGCTACGGGACTTGCAAACTTCAACACAAGCATTTCTAAAATTCATAATCGCCCAACTAGCACGACTTTGATATTATCACCTCCATATCTCAAAACAATTATCAAGAATCAAACTTATCTTAGTATTCAATTCACTCAAAAGAAAGTTTCACATATCTTGAATGCCAAGTATATTAACATTAAGAAAATTACCATGCTATTAACGACTCTCAAAATAATCTAAGTGAAGCATGAGAGATCAATAGTTTCTTTAAAACAAATCCACCACCGTGCTCTAAAAGATATAAGTGAAGCACTAGAACAAAAATTATCACACTCAAAAGATATAAGTGAAGTACTATGAGCAAAAACTATCAAGCTCAAAAGATATAAGTGAAGCACATAGAGTATTCTAACAAATTCCAATTCATGTATGGCTCTCTCAAAAGGTGTGTACAGAAAGGATGATTGTGGTAGACTAACAAGCAAAGACGCAAATAATACAAGACGCTCCAAGCAAAACACGTATCATGTGGTGAATAAAAATATAGCTCCAAGTAAATTACCGATGGAAGTGGACGAAAGAGGGGATGCCTTCGGGGGCATCCCCAAGGTTTTAATTTTTGGTTCCTTGGATTATCTTGGGGGTGCCATGGGCATCCCCAAGCTTAGGCTCTTGCCAATCCTTGTTCCATAATCCATCAAAAGAATTCACCCAAAACTTGAAAACTTCACAACACAAAACTCAACAGAAATCTCGTGAGCTCCGTTAGAGAAAGAAAACAAAAGACTACTTCAAGGTACTTTAATGAACTCATTCTTTATTTATATTGGTGTTAAACCTACTGTATTCCAACTTCCTTATGGTTTATAAACTAATTTATTAGCCATAGATGCATTGAAATAAGCAAACAACACACGAAACACAGAATCTGTCAAAAACAGAACAGTCTGTAGCAATCTGTAACTAACGCAAACTTCTGGAACTCTAAAAATTCTACCAAAATAGGACGTACTGGAAAATTTTTTTACTGATCGGAAGCAAAAAATAATCAATGCAAAAGCACGTTTCGGTGGTTTATTAAATTGTTTCTTGTGAGCGCAAAGTTCCTGTTTTTCAGCAGAATCAAATCAACTATCATCGTAGCTTATCCTATAGGTTCTACTTGGCACAAACACTAAACAAAAGATAAAAACACATCTAAACATAAAGTAGAAACAAAATTTAACACTAAACAGGAACAAAAACAAAGAACAAAAATAAAATTGGGTTGCCTCCCAACAAGCGCTATCATTTAACGCCCCTAGCTAGGCATTGATATTTCAATGATGCTCACAAGAAAGACAAGAATTGAAGCACAAAGAGAGCATAATAAAACACGTGATAAACACATCCATGTCTAACATACTTCCTATGCATAGGCATCTTATAGGCAAACAAATTATCAAGGCAAGCAAAAACTAGCATATGCAAGGAGGCGAAAATAAACAATAGCAATCTCAACATAACGAGAGGTAATTTATTACCATGAAAATTTCTACGACCATATTTTCCTCTCTCATAATAATTACATGTGGGATCATAAGCAAATTCAACAAAATAGCTATCACATAAAATATTTTCAATATGATCCACATGCATGCAAAGTTTACACTCTTCCGAAATAGTGGGATTAACATTAACTAAAGTTATGACCTCTCCAAACCCACTTTTATCAAAAATTTCATAAGATTGAATATTCTCCAAATATGTGTGATCTAGAGTTGACACTCTTCCAAACCCACTTTCAATATTATTGAAAACAATATTATCAATCTCATATTCATCATGGGGATTAAATTAATTTTTGAAGATCATAAGAAGAATCACCCCAATCATGATCATTGCAACAAGTAGTAGACATAGCAAAACTAGCATCCCCAAGCTTAGAGTTTTGCATATTATTAGCACAATTGACATCAAGAGAATTTATAGTAAAATCATTTAAATCATGCTTTTCGTTGAGGGAGCTATCAAGCATGGGTGCAATAGCAACAATCTCATTTTTAACATCAGGAACCATAGCAAATTCGACTTCATAAATATTGGCTTCATGGCCACAAGAATAGCAAGCATCATGTTCATCAAGGGACATTTCAATCAAATCATCAGAATCATCATTATCTATAGATTCATGCATATCATTATTTTCCTCCAAAGCAACAGTCATTCTTTCAATAAATTCTTGGACATAGACATTATGAGCAAGGTTTTCATTGCAATATTTAAGTATGACGGAATTTTCAGATTCGTTGAGAGTAAAATCATACTTTTCAATCAAAGAAGCAACTTCATGAGCACCCTTAAAAAGGAAAAATTCTTCAATTTGTTCGATATCATAGTAACTATAAACACCCTTTGCATAAGAAGATAAGATTTCATTATCATTGAACTCACATAGGTAGGGAACGTGTTTTTTAGGGTTCTTAGAGCAACAAGTAAAATGACACATTTCACAAAGATTCCAAGCATAGCATAGAAAACTATTTATATGATACCGTAAGAGTCTCCCTTTTTCAAATAAACGATGACGCAAAATGAGCATGCTCATCTAAAGATTTCCCATCAACTAGGCTAGTTGGGGTTTCATCACGAGCGCATAAGGATCGAAGATGATCCAAGTAGAACACTTTAAGTGGATCCATATCAATAGATTGTTAGCAAGCAAAGATGCAAGCATATAGAAGGCACAAGGAAACACAAACAAAGATACATACGGGAAGAAGGCAAACGAAAAAGAGAGGGCGAATAAAATGGTAAGGGTGAAGTGGGGTAGAGGAAAACGACAGGCAAATGGTGTAATGCGAGAGATAGGGATTGTGATGGGTACTTGGTATGGTTGACTTGCTTGCATGAGCCTCCCCGACAATGGCGCTAGAAATTCTTCTTGCTACCTCTTGAGCACTACGTTGGATTTCCCCGAAGAGGAGAGGATGATGCAGCAAAGTAGCGTAAGTATTTCCCTCAGTTTTTGAGAACCAAGGTATCAATCCAGTAGGAGACCACACACAAGTCCCTCATACCTACACAAAACGATAGCTACTCGCAACCAACGCGATTAGGGGTTGTCAATCCTTTCACGGTCACTTACGAGAATGAGATCTAATAGAGATGATAAATAATATTTTTGGTATTTTTGATAGATAGATGCAAAGTGAAAAGGAAAAGACAAAGTAAAAACAAAGCAAATAAATAAAGCGATAGAGATTGATATGATGAGAATAGACCCGGGGGCCATAGGTTTCACTAGTGGCTTCTCTCAAGAGCATAAATATTCTACGGTGGGTGAACAAATTACTGTTGAGCAATTGACAGAATTGAGCATAGTTATGAGTATATCTAGATAATGATCATGTATATAGGCATCACGTCCGAGACAAGTAGATCGAAATGATTCTTCATCTACTACTATTACTCCACTCATCGACCGCTATCCAGCGTGCATCTGGAGTATTAAGTTAAAAACAGAGTAACGCCTTAAGCAAGATGACATGATGTAGAGGGATAAATTCATGCAATATGATAAAAACCCCATCTTGTTATCCTCGATGGCAACAATACAATACGTGCCTTGCAACCCTTTCTGTCACTGGGTAAGGACACCGCAAGATTGAACCCAAAGCTAAGCACTTCTCCCATTGAAAGAACTACCAATCTAGTTGGCCAAACCAAAAAGGATAATTTGAAAAGACTTGCAAAGATAACTCAATCATACATAAAAGAATTCAGAGAAGATTCAAATATTTTCCATAGATAATACTGGATCATAAACCCACAATTCATCGGTCTCAACAAACACACCGCAAAAAGAAGATTACATCGAATAGATCTCCACAAGAGAGGGGGAGAACACTGTATTGAGATCCAAAAAGAGAGAAGAAGCCATCTAGCTACTAGCTATGGACCCGAAGGTCTGAAGTAAACTACTCACACTTCATCGGAGAGGCTATGGTGTTGATGTAGAAGCCCTTCGTGGTGGATGCCCCCTCCGGTGGAGCTCCAGAACAGGCCTCAAGATGGGATCTCATGGATACAGAAGGTTGCGGCGGTGGAATTAGGTTTTTGGCTCCGTATTTGATCTGACGGGGGTACGTAGGTACATATAGGAGGAAGGAGTACGTCGGTGGAGCAACAGGGGGCCTACGAGGTAGGGGACGCGCCCAGGGGGGCGTGCCCTCCACCCTCGTGACCGCCTCTGGCACTTCTTGGAGTAGGGTCCAAGTCTCCTGGATCACATTAGGTGAGAAAATCACGTTCCCGAAGGTTTCATTCCGTTTGGACTCCGTTTGATATTCCGTTTCTTCGAAACACTGAAATAGGCAAAAAAAAGCAATTCTGGGCTGGGCCTCCGGTTAATAGGTTAGTCCCAAAAATAATATAAAAGAGGAAAATAAAGCCCAATATATTCCAAAACAATTGATAAAGTAGAATGGAGCAATCAAAAATTATAGATACGTCGGAGACGTATCATTACCTTGTTGTTTTTATAATTTCAGATTAAAAAAACTTATATCTACTATCCATATTGCACTTGTATCACCATCTCTTCGCCGAACTAGTGCACCTATACAATTTACCATTTTATTAAGTGTGTTGGGGACACAAGAGACTCTTTGTTATTTGGTTGTAGGGTTGTTCGAGAGAGACCATCTTCATCCTACGCCTCCAACGGATTGATAAACCTTAGGTCATCCACTTGAGGGAAATTTGCTATTGTCCTACAAACCTCTACACTTGGAGGCCCAACAACGACTACAAGATGAAGGTTGTGTAGTCGATATCAGTGGCCATGCGAGCACGCGTCGGTGGCTCCATGGCGTGTCGGCCTTTGCACGGGGCGTCGAGAGGTAGAGGAAAGGCTAGCTTAAACGGGCCGGTCCAGCCTGTAGTGCGGATGGGCCATAGTGCACAGGGCATGTTTTCCATTTTCTATTTTCTTTTTCTACCTTTTTAACTCTCTCTCTCTCTGTTTGCTAATTGTTTTGTGATAACCCACAAGTATAGGAGATCGTTTGTAGCCTTTTTCCGATAAATAAGAGTGTCAAACCCAACGAAGAGCTAAAGGTAGAACAAATATTTTCTCAAGTTCTATCGACCACCGATACAACTCTACGCACACTTTAACATTTGCTTTACCTAGAACAAGAATAAAACTAGAAGTACTTTGTAGGTATGGTAGGATAGGTTTATAAGATAATAAAGAACGTTAAATAAAAGTTATGTGTTGTTTTAGTAAAAGTACAATTTAATAAAGGGAGTTTGGAAAAGTGGTGATAGGATTTACGGAATTATCCCTGGGCAATCGATAACTAGATCGGTAATCATTCTTGCAATTTTATATGAGGGAGAGACATGAGCTAACATACTTTACTTACTTGGATCGTATGCACTTATGATTGGAACTCTAGCAAGCATCCGCAACTACCAAAGATCATTAAGGTAAAACCCAACCATAGCATTAAGTATCAAGTCCTCTTTACTCCCATACGCCATAACCCCCAAACTCAAGTATGTGCTTCTGTCACTCACGCGACCACTACAAGAAAAGACACATCCATGACATTTTGGGCCGAACGAAATTTTTTCTGTCATACTTATGACACTTCTATGACGATAATTGTGACAAAACCCGGCATCATCATAGATGTGGTGGGCTCCAACTTCTATGAAAAATATCATGACAGAAAATGGGCTTGTCATCCTGGGCGGGCCGGAGACGCAGTTGCATGACATTCTTTGGGCCGTCCATGATGGGAAAACCGTTGTAGAAGCGAGGGCGAGGAAAATTTCGGGGAGTTCCTGGTTACGGTGGGTGGATGGGGGCCGAGCGATGCGCGTTTCTCTCGTACATGTACACACGTGTGTGCGAGGCGTTGGGCTCTAACTGAACCCGAGCGAGGCGTCCCCTAACTGAACCCGAGCGATTGCACTGCAGGCTACGCGTTACTGAACCCGAGCGATTGAGCAATTCCTTTGCTACTGTTGCTAACTGAAGCCGATCGATGCTGCCTCTGGATGAACAGTGAGTATTGCAGGGGGTTTGGATGAACAGTGAGTGTTGCGGGGGGGGGGGGGGGGGTGGATGAACAGTGAGCGACGGGAGTGGATGAACAGGACCCGTGGCGTTACCTCTGGATGAACGGGACCCCGATCGATCGAGCCGGTTGGGGCTGGATGAAAAGGACCCTGTGGAGGGCTGGATGAATAGGACGACCCCGTGGAGGGCTGGATGAACAGTAGATGGTCGAGGGGTGGATGAACAGTAGCTCATGGAGGGGTGGTTGAACAGGAGCCCGTGGAGAGGGGTGGTTGAACAGTAGCCTGTGGAGTAGCACGCGGTGGAGGCTGGATGAACAGGAGCCCGTGGATGAACAATCACAGGTGGAGGCTGGAGGAGGTCGACGGTGGATGAACAGTAGCCCGTGGAGGCTGGAGGAGGTCGACGGCGGAGATGAACAGTATCCCGTGGAGTCCCGTTTTGCGGTACGCCACACCCCTCCTGATGAACAGGACCCCCGTTTCGACCGTAGCGCTCCAACACAAGTCCGTTTCATCCGTTTTGTCGTACGCCACACCCCTCCCGATCAAAAGGACCCCCGTTTGGACCGTAGGAGGTCCGTTCCCTCCGTTTTGCGGTACGCCAGACCACTCCCGATGAACAGGATCCCGTTTCGAACGTGGCCGATCGAACACAAGGCCGTTTCCTCCGTTCTGCAGTACACCATGCCTCGTTTCCATCGCCTGTTCCATCCAAGCCCTCCCGATGAACACGACGACGCATCCATTCCGACCCAGCCGGTTGGCTCCCCATGAACACGACGACGACTCCGTTTCTCCGTTCTGACCCAGCCATGTACACGAGCCCTGGCCGTACGTATGCGCGAGTAGGCATTCGAGACTCTGCCCATATGTACGTATGTGGCCGTATTTTCTTTCTTGCACCCTGGCCGTTGTATGTACGTGTACATGCTACTTGCGCTCCTCTACTACGACACGTGCGCGCCTCTACTATGACACGTGTGCTCCTCTACATCCACCAGTATGTACATACACGTTCGCGACCAGAATGACAACGCTATGTACGCTTCGGTCAGGTGGGTCCCGACTGTCTGTCACTTCCTTGTGTGCGAAGATGTAGATGGTGGGTCCCAGCAGTCACGGGGGGCGAATCATTTTTCTTTTGGACGCACTTCCTTGCGTGCGAAGATGTAGCTGGTGGGTCCCAGCAGTCAGGGGGCGAATCATTTTTTCGCGAAATACGGTGGCCCGTACGGTGGGTCCCGGCTGTCAAGTGGAGGAATAATTATTTTGCGCGTAATAAGGAGGCACTTCCTTGCGGCTGCCGTGGACCTAGCTGTCAGCCTCTCCACGTACAGTACTCTTCCGACGGAAGTTGGTCTTTGACTACATTGACTACGCCGCACCGAGAGCACCACGGCGGTGGACGACAGTGAGGCCTTGGAAGGGGATGACGCGGTGCCGGGGAAGACGCAGCAGTGGATGCCTACGCGAAGAGGAGTACGAGGGTTCACTGGCTCGGCTGCGGTGTGAGGCTGTCGTCGCCGCAGAATACCAGGGGATGTGGGTGAGTAGAGGGATGGCCTGGCCAGCGGTGGGAGTAGTAGGGGGCAGTGAGGCCTCCGCGGCATCACAGCCGGCCATGGGAGGCAGGAGCATGCGGCACGACCGGTGCTGCTTTGGGCGGCTGGAGCACGAAGACCAGAGGTTGAAGAAGCACTACGGCCGTTGGATGGACATCGTACGGTCACTGGAGCTAGAATCGTTCATATTGACTAAGTTGACAAAGGCCTCCGTCCCAGTCAACTTAGTAGGCCCACAAGTCAGCCTCCCACCAAGGAGGGTCCCAGCTAGCAGGGGGTATTCATTTTTTTGTGCGTAATAAGGAGGCACTTCCGGTGGGTCCGAGCTGACAGTGGGGGGAACATTTTTTTTGCGAAATACGGTGGCCCGTCCGGTGGGTCCCAGCCGTCAGGGGGAAACGTTTTTTCGCGAAATACTGGTGGGCCGTCCGGTTGGTCCCTGCTGTCAGGTGGAGGAATAATTATTTTCCGCGTAATAAGGAGGCACTTCCTTACGGCTGCCGTGGACCCAGTTGTTAGCCTCTCCACGTACAATACTCTTCTGATGGAAGTCGGTCGTTGACCACATTGACCACGCCGCGCCGCGAGCACCACGGCGGTGGACGATGGCGATGCCTAGGAAGGGGACGACGCGGAGCCGGGGAAGACGCGGCAGCGGAAGCCCGCACGGAGGGGAGTACGAGGCTTCACTGGTTCGGCTGCAGTGTAAGGTTGTCGTCGCCGCAGAATAATAGGGGGTGTGGATCAGTAGAGGGATGCCCTGGCCAGCGGTGGGAGTAGTAGGGGGCGCTGAGGCCTGTGCGGCAGCATAGCCGGCCACGGGAGGCGGGAGCAGGTGGTCCCACCGGCGCTGCTTTGGCGGCTGGAGCAAGAAGATCAGAGATTGATGAAACACGACAGCTGTTGGATTGACATCCAACGGTTACGTCTGCTAGAATCCTTTGTTGACTTATATAATAACTAAAAAAATCTTGCATATGCGTCAACTAAACAGGCCCACAAGTCAGACCACTCCCTCTTTCTTTTAATAATTTATATATAGCTCATGGCAACTTCTTATAAAATTTATTGCAGTCGCTTTTTTTGGTTGTCCAGGGCCAATTTCGCATATTTCTGTGGGTTCCAAACTATTTTTAATACCGAAATGTCGAGCCAGATTTAAAGTACTCTAAAGATATATTTAACTTAGGTTAATGCCCAGTGAAATAGGAATCTGAAAATGTGAAAAAAACAGAAATTATAAAGTAATTGCTAATTTGTCATCTATTTTTACATTTACAACCCATTTCATATTACTTTCAAGATTTGCAGGCGTCTTGAAAGAGTTGCAGCCCATCAGGGCGTAGAAAAATAAGTAGGTCTGGATTGGGTATTCTTCAGAAAAAATAAACTGGGCTGGTCACATGGTGAACAAAAAATATAAGCTTGGCTAGATGGGCCACAACCCAGTTCAAACCCTGCTCCGTCTCAACAATAACAAAAATAAATACTGCTCGAGCAGCTACGTCCCAGGTGTCAGCTGATCCTTGTCACGACCGTTTCCAATAAAATACTTATTGAGAAAATCGATCTCTTGATCCCAGTATAGGAAGAGTTATCCTTACTGGTAGACAAATACTTGAATACAGAAGACCAGTAGCATCAAATATATTACAGGGTTGAGCTGAGGTTGCTCAACAATTTATTACAAACATGCCAATATTGTACATAAAGGCGGTTATGACACAGGGTGTGGTGACATGCTACTAACTCGAGATAAAAGTGGTGGTGGATAACTTGACTCCTAAACTGGCAGCTCATCGAGCGCCGAGGTGAGGCTCGATGAATTTATCTTTGGGGTAGCGGAAGTGGATATAATACAGTGACCAAATCCAGGATCGCACGGGACTGACTGGGACTCCTCTAGGTGTCGGACTCGCTATCGAACTCTTCATCCATGAGATCGCCTTCATCAACATCTGGCCAAATCAACAAGCCAGGTGAGTACTTTGAAAGTACTCGCAAGACAGTTCGGACAAAAGATATAACAAATGCATGCATGAATCTGTCATGAGCAAAAATAATAATGCTCATTAAAATAATAAATATTTGCACGACATGATAAGTAAAAAGGAAATCGGGCGGTAGTCCACCCGAAATCCAAACAAACAACTGAAGACCGATCGGGTGTCTGGAGCGACGCCTCGAAAGGTAAACAAATAAATAATCATGCCGCAGTCGGGCGTCTAAGCGACACCACATAAAGGGCTTATATTGAAAAGTAAATAACAAGCGTGCCACAGTCGGACGTCTGAGCGACATCACACAAAGGGCTTAATCAAGAGTGCCACAATCGGACGTCTGAGCGACATCGCAGAAAGGGCTTATCTCAAAAGTAAATAACAAGCGTGCCACAGTCGGACGTCTGAACGACATCGCAGAAAGGGCTTATATCAAAAAATAAATAACAAGTGTGCCACAGTCGGACGTCTGAGCGACATCGCAGAAAGGGATTATATCAAAAATAAATAAATCACAAGTGTGCCACAGTCGGACGTCTGAGCAACATCGCAGAAAGGGCTCATATCAAAAATAAATAACAAGTGTGCCACAGTCGGACGTCTGAGCGACATCGTAGAAAGGGCTTAACCAAAAGTAAATAACAGGTTAGTCCATCCACAAGAATAAACTTTTAACCGGACTTAACACTCATGTGGTTCACCGGAGTTTTGTCACTGAGACTGACATTTGACAAGATAAGATGAACACAGTACTTGGACATGTACAAGATGATTCAAAGGATTTTTTTGACTCTGCAGAGTTTGTACTAATTGCCCACAGCCAACGGATTTCCGTAGTCACGAAGGACTAGTTCCGTTTACGGTATTTCGGTAGAAACACATCTAACCACTACACACCCATTCCACCTCATGATGCCAGGGATCACCCTAGACAACGTCCAAGAAAAACTTTGAGACGGGGAGGTCACAACCTCCAATAGCATGGGATCAAATTTCTATACGCGCGCTCTAAGGGGTGCCCCCCTCTCGGTCCCAACTGGAAACACCCATACCCCCTGACCGGATGACGGGCTTTAATCCAGGGCCATGGAACCCTCATCCCGGCCTCTCTATTTGGTGTGTACCAGGAAAACGGTTTGCAACATACTATGCCATATTCCTTGCGGAAAACATATGGTAGTACAGGAAGGAAAACGAATGGGAACGTGACTTGATTCACATTGATACTGTAGTCAAATGGTTTGACATAAGACTGGCATGCTACAACACTGCCATCTTACCCATTCTCATGCCATCACATGGCCATGCAAACTTATATCCAACAACGTATGGATTTCCGAAACTCACTTGCCTCATCTTTGCATGAAATATGACATTTAACGAAATGCTCATAAACATGCCATGAAACTACTAAATGCAAACATGCAACAACCACTCATCATATCAAAAGTTCAAACATGCTTTCCTGGTTCGGAGTAGTCGGAGTCTAACTTGGCGAAGTTCGCGGCTCCGTCACCTCCTCCGGTATCTACGGTATAAGAAAAATACATACTTAACGTAAATACCGCGAGTGTACAAAAAAGTGTTCCAAATATTTTTCAAATAAATATGACAAAAAACTAGACAGAAAAGTAAAGATGACAGAAAAAGAATCAATCAAAAATCAGTATCTGTTTAAAAGTTATAAAGGTTTTAAAACCAGGGACTTATCTGTAATGAAACAGAAAGTTTCCAGGGGGTCAACTGATAAAACAAAAAATGATTCGGAAAAAGAGAAAACACTGACGAGGGGGTCCCACTCGTCAGGTTTAAATTTTCAAAGGGGAAAACAGGGCTCGTCGGCGCCCGAGAGCTGTGGTGGTCGCCGGCGGCGATCCACGGCGAGTTAGGATGATCGGAGAGTACCTACGTGATCAGGGTGTCCTTCCGCGTCGGTGGGTGGTGGTGGTGGTCGTCGGCGAGCACCACGTCGACGGCGGTCCTTGCTCCGGCGGACGGCGGCTCGGGTGGAGTTGGATCTCGTCGGGGAGGGCTGCGGAGGTCAAATTGAAGCTTGGGTTAGCTCACTGCACTACTAGGAAAAGGACTATAGATAGGACTGATTCTAATGGCGCACCAGGTAAGTAGTGCGCCACTACTATATACTAATGGCGCTCCGGTTGCTCATGCGCCATTAGTGTGGAAGACACTAATAGCGCACCGTGCTCACGGTGCGCCACTACTATTGATTTTTTTCCCATTTTTCCATACAAACTAATGGCGTAGGGATGGCAAAGTGCGCCATTACTACTTAGAACTAGTAATGGCGCACGACCAAGACAGTGTGCCATTAGTAATTTTTTTTTACTTTTTTTGCAAACCTACTAATGGCGCACCATGCCAAAGTGCGCCATTACTAGTTTAAACTAGTAATGGCGCACTTTTCCACACTGCGCCATTAGTATACATATGTTTCTTTTTACTTTTCTGCAAAAAGTACTAATGGCGCACCACCTGCCGGTGCGCCATTAGTAACCAGAGTTACTAATGGCGCATTTTGTGGTGGTGCGACATTAGTAACCTGGGACGAACAAGATATTTTGGACAGCCCACCTACCCACTCACTTTCCCCACTTCATTCACTCCACCTCCTCCTCCAAGCTTGTCTCGGCTGCCTCCTCCTCCTCACCTCATTTTCACCATAGATTCATCAAAATTAAGTGGTGAAATCACCTTTTTTGATAGGTAAGTAAGGGGAAAGCTATCTTCATGATGTAGATCTACTTTTTTTCTCTCTAGCTCGCTCCAACAACGTGCACATGCACTTTTTGTGGCCTAGCTAGATCTATGTATGTTTGTGGTGTTGCTTGTGTTTGTGGTGTTGCATATATGTTTGTGTTTGCAGGTACCGGTATTTGAAATGCGATAGTTGCCAATATTTTGCCGGAATGTTGATTCATTTCCGTTTCGGCGAGAATTTTGGCACTATGCATTCTTTTTGGTCCTATTTTTAGGGAAGGTCATGCCAAATTTTTTCTTGGTTCTAAAATATTGTTTTGCTCTACCCCGCAGGCGACCATGGTCTGCACGATGACCGAAGGCATCGTGAATAGGTTTTTGAGCTCCGCGAAGGCCGAGATGCTTCAAAAGAACGAGACGGAGATAAGATGTCCGTGTCGAAGATGCAAGCTGAAGAGCCTTATTGCGGACCCAGATTCCGGGCAGGTGCGGGACCACCTGCTCTTGCAAGGTTTCATGGATGGCTATCAGTGGCAAGGTGATGAAGATGACTATGAAGTCGTCCATGGGGGCCGGGCAAGAAATGAGGAAGGGCAACAAGACAACCAGCGCGGCGAGGGCGGGCGAGAAGATGAAGAATCTCCAGGACATGATCACGACGGTGATGATGTACACAATCATCATGTAGAATATGTTGTACATGATGATGAGGAAGATCAAGACGAAGGGCATGATCATGAAGATGAAGATGCCGTTGCAGACGACGATGGAGGCTGGGTGCAGGACCCTCATATTCAAGAGCTGCTTCGCAAGCAGACGGATAATTCAAGAGCTGCCGCCCGAGAGAAAGCCAAGCTGGATCAACTAGAGATAGACGCGGTTACTCCATTGTATGAAGGATGCAGGCCCGAGGATACCCACCTGAAAGTAACGCTCATGGCTCTGGAGATGAAGGTAAAACACAAAATGACCGACGCATGCTTCGACGAGAACATGTCATTCTGGCACGAACGTCTTCCCAAGGGGAACAAGTGCCCGACCAGTTTTGAGGAGGCGAAGAAAATCGTGTGTCCTTTGGATTTACCGCAAGTGAAATACCATGTGTGCATGAACAATTGCATCATTTATCGGGATGAGCACGCGGAGTCTACCATATGTCCGGTGTGCGGCGTCATTCGATACAAGAATAGGAAGAAAGCTCCTCGAAAATCGGTGTGGTACTTTCCGATCACTCCTCGTCTGCAGCGGTATTTCGCGGACCCTAAGGTAGCAAAGCTCCTACGTTGGCACGCGGATAGTGAGGAGAAGAAGCGGGAAGATGTCGGAAATGATCCGGAGATCAATAAAAAAGACAAGATGCTGAGTCACCCTAAGGATGCGAGCCAGTGGCAAGCGTTGAACTTCGAATACCCAGAATTTGGGAAGGATCCAAGGAACATCGTGCTGGGCGCGAGCACCGATGGAGTCAATTCGTTTGGCAGCCAGAGAAGCACACATAGCACCTGGCCTGTGTTTGTGTGGATGTACAACCTTCCCCCCTGGTTGTGCATGAAGAGGAATTACATTCACATGAGTATGCTAATTGAAGGGCCGAAACAACCAGGGAACAATATCAATCTGTATCTGGGGCTGCTGAGGAGGAGCTAGACACGCTGTGGAAAACGCCAGCCAATACGTGGGACGCCGCAGGGAAAGAATATTTCCCTATGAGAACCACACTGCTCACGACGGTGCACGACTATCTGGGTTACGGATATCTCGCGGGGCAGGTAGTCCACAGATTTTCTAGATGCGTAAGGTGCATGGATGACACAACGTATCCCCAGCTAGATAGAGATCCCGGGTCTTCGGAAACTGTGTTCATGGGACATCGAAGGCGGCTTCGCGATGATGACCCGTGGAGGAAACGGAAGGATCTGTTCGATGGTGAAACCGAACCCCGAAAACTCCCGTGTACGAGGAGCGGCGAGGAAATAGACGAGCTGTTGAAAAATTGGAAAGACTGCCCACTGCCGGGAAAGAAGCAAAAGGCGCCAGAGCCGGGAAAGAAGCGAAAGGCGCCAGAGCCGCTGTTGAAGGTATGGAAAACGAGGTATGTTTTCTAGGACTTGCCGTACTGGAAGATCCACTGTGTGCCTCACAGCCTTGATGTCATGCATATCACGAAGAACGTGTGCGAGAGTCTGCTTGGTACCCTGCTCAACATGCCAGAGAGGACCAAAGATGGGCCGAAAGAAAGGGCAGACTTGAAATCAATGGGCATCAGGCAGGAGCTTCACGCTAATGATGATGATGATGATGATGATGAGGCGAAGCAGGACACAGAAAGTCGTCGCAAAGGCAAAAAGGCCAAGAAGACCGGAAATGACTACCCTCCCGCGTGCTTCACTCTAACTCAGGAGGAGATCGAGCAGTTTTTCACCTGCCTCCTAGGAGTAAAACTTCCTTACGGTTACGCGGGGAAGATAAGCACATACCTAGACCTAGCGAAGCAGAAGTTCAGCGGGATGAAGTCTCACGACTGTCACGTGCTAATGGCGCAGATACTTCCAGTTGCAATCCGTGGGATCATGGACGCGCACGTCCGTGAAACGCTATTTGGCCTATGCAACTTTTTCGACGTCATCTCTCGGAAGTCGATTGGCGTGAGGCAACTCAGAAGGCTACAGGAAGAGATCGTGGTGATACTATGCGAGCTTGAGATGTACTTCCTGCCCGCATTCTTCGATGTTATGGTGCATCTGCTGGTCCATATCGTGGAGGATATCATCCAACTCGGGCCAACGTTCCTGCACAGCATGATGCCGTTCGAAAGGATGAATGGTGTCATCAAAGGATACGTTCGGAACATGTCACGCCGAGAGGGAAGTATAGCCAGGGGCTTTCTGACCGAAGAGTGCATCTCCTATTGCACGAATTATCTAGGCATCGAGAACCCCGTTGGTCTGCCCATCAACAGGCACCTCGGCAGGCTCGCTGGATGGGGTCACCGTGAGGGTCGCTGCGAAATGCATGTCGACTTCGAGGGTCAACTCGCCGACTTTGAAAGAGCAAACCTAGTCGCGCTACAACACATAGATGTGGTCGATCCTTGGGTGGTAGAGCACAAAACCTTTATTGAGAAGACGTACAATGACCGAGGCCAACAGATGATGGACGGAGATATACTCAAAGAGCACAACTCATGTTTCACGCGTTGGTTCAAGCAGAAGCTTCTGTCGTACCCTTTACATGAAGATTCTTCCGCGGAAGAACAAGTCATATTCGCCTTGTCACAGCGCGCCGAGCACAACCTGATGACCTATGAGGCGTACGATATCAACGGCTACACATTCTACACCGAGGACAAGGACATGAAGAGCGATGGTTATCAGAACTCCGGGGTAACGATGGAATCCTACACCGGTAAGGACCAGGAGAAATACTACGGAAGGATCGAGGAGATCTGGGAGCTGAGCTACGCTGGAGATAAGGTGCCGATGTTCCGTGTCAGATGGGCCAAGAGCGTCCTAAAAGAAGACCGATATTTCACCACCATGGTTATACCCGAAGCCAAATCCAAGACCGCGGGCGCAAACGTCACCGCGAAAAATGAGCCATGGGTACTGGCTTCCCAAGTGGACCAATGCTTCTTTATTACTAACCCGCCAAAGCCCAGTCATGTTGTCGTGAGGAGAGGCAAAAGGAAGATCATCGGAATGGATGGAGTAGCCAATGAGCAAGACTTCGACAAGTACGGCGACCCGAAGATCGAACATGACGACGACGATGAAGTTGCAGCACACACCACAAGAATAAGCAGGACCACCCTACCTAAAGGACGTCCGTTCCACAGAAGAACTCCATTTGCGAAAAAGAAGGGCAAGAAGATTGTGAACAGATAGCTAGCTAAGATCGATTGTATTTAAATCGTAGTCTTCATTTCTCGATTGTATTTCATGGGCACTTTTTGATATCATGAATATTTTTAATTTCATGGGCACTTTTTGAAATCATGAGGACACTTGATCTCGATCCTCCTCCATCTCGATCTCGATTCCCCCTCCATCTCGATCTCGATCCCCCTCCATCTCGATCCCGCACCCTCCCCCGCTAGCTCCACCGCCGCCGACGACCGACCGCAACCCTCCCCCGCTCCATCTGTTATGATTTAAACAAGTTTGAACATATTTAAACACAAATAAATATAAAAAACAGCATTTAAAATGCATAAAAAAATATTGGGGAGCCTGGGAATCGAACCCAGGACCTCCTGGTGTGTGTGCTGTGTGCTGACCAGTCGGGCTAGTCGGTGAGTTCTATTGTAGATAGGGTTAGGTTGTAGATAGGGCTAGTGGGCTAGATTAAAAGAAAATTCTATTGGCGCACCGAGCGCTGGTGCGCCATTAGAATAGTCGTACTTATGGCGCACGAGGGGGTGGTGCGCCATTAGAAAGCTTCCCCCCACACTAAATCCCCAATCTCTCTAATCTCTCCGCTGCCTCATCGATCTCACCCGCTGCCCCCCATGTTCGTCGTCCCCCTCGCCGCCTCCCTCGCCGCCTCCCTCGCCGTCCCCGAGCCGAGCGCCGCCTCCCTCGCCGCCTCCCTCGACGTCCTCCCGCCCAAGCGCCCCCTTCCCCCGCGGCCCCGCCTGCGCCCTCGACGTGCTCGCCGTCCAACACCGCGCGGCCTGCCAGGAGGACCACCGCCGTCTTCCTCTTCGGCTACGAGGACACGGACGAGCTTGGACGCCCAGGAGGACCGCCACCGCTTGATGCCCTCGACCGTGCGGCCTGCCCAGGAGGAGCGCCACCGCTCGACGCTGAATTCGCGCCGCCTCGACTAGCTCCGGCTGCCCCGAGTCGCCCTCGACCTCCCAAGTGAGCACCCAAGCCGCTTCCCCCTCTTCCCCCTCTTTATTTCCTTCTGATGTGTTCTAGGGTTGGAGGTTGGAGAAATTTGGACAAGGAAAGGGGGTTGGAGAATTAAGTAGCTAGGGTTTTCCAAATATTCAAATCTCTGAGCTTGCATTTAGATGCATTTTAGAGGATACTAGTCTCAACTAAGCATCCGCCTAGAGATTCTTTCTTTAAGTAGCTAGGCTCAATTAGTGAATTTTCCAGTGAGTTTGGATTCATGCAACAATATGAAACATTAATTACTATTCTTTCTGGCCACTAATGATAGATGTAACATGTAAGAAGTCCATAATTGATTAATGGATCTGTTAGTTTGATAGTCTTGTTACTCCTAGGTATCTACAAATGAGTAGATGAATATTTGTTACCAGGAGGGGTTACAATATCTGTCAAACTAATGTTGTTCTCATGATCATGCTTTCTAATGGTTTGATATCACCCAAAGTTTGGCATGGAAACTACAGAGGTACTATGTAGTGTTGTATTACTTCTTCCGGATTCAGGGTGTTTAAATGTGCATTAGTTCTTCTGATAATATATGTCTCATGCTTTCTAAAGAGTACTAGTATACTGACTAAACTATCCACTTGCTATGCTTAGCTGCTCTGTTGTCTGAATCATGACACTTTGCCAGCTGAAACTTGCCTATCACACTGTCGCTGTATTGCTCAACTAAAAACACAAATATTTGTAGTTTTTGTCTGTCATAATGCAACTAAGCATACTAGTCTCAACTAAGCATACTAGTTTTTTGTAGTGAGAAAGTAAGATAGTGAGACAGTAAGAAGGAAACTTCCCAGATTATGTAGAAAGAAAATACTTGGTTTGACAGCAAGTACCATGACATGAATCAAAAAACATATAAGGTGGGAAAAATAAAATGGCAGAAACCTGGGAGGTTCTGGTTTGCTGTATCTCCACCAGTTTGGGTTGGTGAATGTGGATGGTTTTTTTATCCTGTGAACTCATTGTACTGCTACAAGAATTTGGTATCATCATGGTGTAATTTTGTTAACATTCCGGTTTTGTTAGATAGTGGCTACACTAATCTAGAGAGATACAATTTTCCTTCCCATTTGGTATCATCATGTTCAGTGTATACAGTAGTAACATCATGTGGGTTTTTTAAGTCTGTTTACAGCTCATGTGGGTTTTAACATCATGTGGGTTGGTGAATGTGGATGATTTTTTTATCCTATGAACTTGAATGTTGCAATGCTGTTTTCTTCAGAGGATACCCCGAGAGGCCCTTGAGTTTGCCGGAATGTTGATTAACTTCCATTCCGGCAAATTCGGGTACTCCATATGTCCTATTTTCAGCAAAGGTCATGCTGAAATTTTAGCATGACTTTGCTAAAAATAGGACATATGGGGTACTTGCGACTAATGCATGGACCGGGGTATCTTAGTACTTAGTTAAGTAGGATCAAATGCCCCGCCATTCTTGCTGCATTAAACCATAGGTGGCAATAGAGCCAAGTGATTAGTGCCAAGTGATTAGGCCCAACCTAGGGTGCCTCGGCTTAGGCTTTTAGTGTGCCTCGGCGTCGACAAACCCTAAATGATAAAAGCTTAGCTTTTAGGATGCCTCGGTGTTGAAAAACCCTAAATGATGAGACCATGATCTTGTTCCTTGACAATAACCAACTTTTTGACCAAACTATTTTCCTATTTAAAGCGAAACATGGCCAACAACGATGAGGCCGGCGGTTCGGGCGGCAAGCAATTCTGGGAGCTGTCCCAGGAGATGGAGGAACAACCTCACCGCTATGAGGACGCCGTGGAAGACACAGATCCTGATTACACAACCCCTAGTGGCGTCAGGGATGACACCACTAATGGTGCCGCCGAGGATACCACCACTGATGATGGCGGCACACACATAGATGGCAGCCAACCGAAGAAGCAAAGGAAGGACCGGCGCCCGAATGTGCTCCGCACCCTCAAGGAGGAATTCACTCAAGTGGACTCCGACGGGAATCCAACGGAGCCCAAACATATAGTCAAGGGGTACTCGGTTCAGCTTGGGTGCATTCTCCGGAGCACCGTCTCGATCAACACTGAGAACCTTAGGCATAAGGACCGAGGGAATTTGCCCAACCTCCTCTTCACGAAGCTGCACGAACGATACAAGTTCCCCGCCGAATTTGAAAACACACGCCTCTCAGGGAATAAAGTGAACAGTGCCGCCCTCACGAAAATGAGCACGGCCCTGTCTACTTGGAGAAGCGCGGTGAAGAGAATGGTTGATAAAGGTGATAGTTATGAGAAGATCAAGGCGAAATATCCTTTGATGAGCGAAGATGACTACAAGGAGTTCAAGATAAAGTGCGAGAGCAGTGCAACCACCGAATCAAGTCAGTGGGGGAAAGAAATGCGGGAGTTGAACTTAGGGGAACACATACTCGGTCCCGGCGGTTACAGAGTGGCAGAGCCTATATGGGACAAGGAGGACACGGAGCGTGCCGAGCAAGGCCTACCGCCCCGCTTCGAGAAATACAGCGGTAACAAGCAGACCAGGAACTATGTCAGGGCCTGGTACAAGGAGGACCCGATAACAAAGGAGCTTACCACGGATCCGAAGACCAGGGCGCTTGAGCTTGTTCTGGTAAGGAATACACCCCCGCGTAATTAGCTCCATATGGTTGCACTCTAATTAATCCCCAATATTTCTAAATGGTTCACGTTCCTTTTGCAGGAAACTGAAAGCAGTAGCACGGGGTTGTCTTAGAGCTCCCCTTTCGACAGCCCTTTAAATAGGGCGTTGAACGTAATGAAAAGCAAGGATAAGCTCACTAAGCCGACGTCAGCTGGTCGTCTGGCCGGCAAAGGCTTGTCCACAAAATGGGGGTCATACTATACCGCTGGTCTGCGGAAGGAGAAAAAGGCCAGCTCGGAAAGCCAGACGTGCGAGGTTGAAGCACTCAAGGCACAAGTGGCGCGGATTCCGGAGCTTGTCCAAGAGCAAGTGGAATAACAACTGGGAATGAAGCTCAACGCCATGGTGCCTATGTTGATTCATGGGCTGACGACGTGGATTGCGGGCGGCCAACAGGGGCCTCCCCCGGTTCCCAGCTTCACGGCCAACAACTCGCACAACACGCATTGGTGTCTCCGGCGGCGGCGCCATTGGTGTCTCCGGCGGCGGCGCCATTGGTGTCTCCAGTGGAGGCGGTATTCGTGTCTCCGGCGCCGGCACGGGCATTGGAGCTTAATACACCTGGGTGTACACCGGCCAGCACCTCGCCAGCAAGCGCCCCCTCCGTCAGTTGCACGCCCGCCGTTGGCGGTGCCTCGACATTAGCCGAGCTCGACGGCATCATGGTAACTAAGCCTCTCGGCCTATGACTTCATCTCCTTGCCTTTGACTGGGCATCCCTGACGCCCTGTACATGTTTTCGCAGGGCACCGCCGATGTTCCTTGCACTCTTCTGCACTTCGTGGGCGCTGAGTTGGTCGATGTCGCCAAGGGCAGAATCGTTCAACCAGGCAACCGCATGTTCCACGGTAATCCGATGCCACCCACAGCATATAGGGTTGAAGTGGTTCGGGTGCTGCCAAGCTGCGACGAGCTGTTACCTCCGGTTCGACCCGCTGGGGCCGACGAAGAAGATGAGATGACCCTCAGCGCCTGCGTAAACTGGCCGCTGCTTTGGCCGAAGAGCCAGATTCGTTTGGGGGTGGGGGACACCACCCCACAGACAAGACCGCCAGTCATGCCGGCGCCAAGCCATGGCAAGAACGCCGCAACGCTACCAGACCTGTCGGACATCCCTATGTTGGACATCCCTATGGTACAGGATCCGGACAGCCCTATGGCACAGGATCCGGACGACGACGACATCGACGATGGTACATTTACCAAAGTCGATAAGTACTTTGCCGAACATGGGTACGCTGACGAGTTCTGCGGGCCTCTTTCTCAAGAACCCAACCAAGACGACCGCAATCTAGCTGGTACGGCGGAGAATTCCGATTGCAATAGGCGTCATCTGGCGTTCAGTTCTCAGGAGACGCCTCCAGCTCCCGCCTTCACCAAGCCTCAGATAGCTGAGGTGCGAAATATTATCAGCCCCAACACGCTCAAGAAGGCGGTCTGTGAGCAGAACTCGGTCCCATTACAGGAGATCAAGAAGAAGGGACGGAAATGAAAGACTAACAAGGGCGCCGGTGCGAGCCAGTCGGCACCGAGTTCGATCCGTGCTCAGGACGGGCCACCTTCACCTAAGGATATCTTGAGGAGGGTGCATGTGGCGGGTAGGGCGATGCTACCGCCAAATATGCTGAATGCTGCAACCGGTGCTATGCGGAGTCTGCACGACAGTGTTCTTTCTTTGGAGAAGCGGTGTCTCAGAGAGAAGGATGTGGCATACCCGGTTTTTGTGGCCAAGGTGCTAGAGGGCAAGGGCTTTGTGGATGGCGACATCGGGGGTACGATCGTCCTGCGGTTTGATGACATCTTTGCTATGTTTAACCTTCATCCGCTGCACTACACCTTCGTTCGGCTGTTTTCGCTGAGTATGGAGATGCGGATCATTAGAGACAAGACCCCGGACATCGTGATAGTCGACCCCTTCTACATGCGTGCCAAGCACTTGAGCAGCGCTGGGGACCGCCAAGTTGCGAGTTCACACCTCGAAGGCGTCATTCTGGCAAACCCAAATAAGGATAACTTCCTTGTGGCTTACTTTCCCGAGTAAGTCATCCCTTAACCGCCCCGCAACATATGATTTCTTAGATTTCGATCGTTCTTTTTTTTCTAACATTCCGTGTTATGTGCAGTGACACACATTGCACACTCATCCTCTTAAGCCCGAAATATGTCTTGGGTCAATAGTTGCGTTTCCCCGGCTCCCATGTTTTGGTACCTTACGTTCCGTTGTATCGGCTAAGGTAGCACTGGGAGAACCACTGCGATTGTGCCCCAGTTGAGCTGGGTTAACGCCTCAGTGGAGAAAGCTAAAACTAACCATCATGATGAGGCGAGAGCTAGTCGCTGTTCGAGAGGTTTTTGCGAGTCCTTAAAGACTTATGCCGCTTAGAGCGAAGAGCCGGATTTTGTCCGGCCCAGGCATGGATAGCGCCCCAAATTCGGCTTTCCAAAGACTAGGGGCTTCGCCGAAATTTAAAATTATAGAATGCTATGGCTAAGTGAGAGTGTTCAAGCATTATAAGTCCGGTTGCCTTGTTCGTTGTGTAGAGCGCCTCCCTAGATGGACCAAAATATGGGAACAAGAGCACTCAAATTTATCCCGAACACCCCAACACTCGTGGCGTGGGGGCTGAAGCCGACGACTTGCCATCTCTCAGATTTGATAAACAGCCGCACAGAATGTAATATTTTAAATTAAAAAGAGTTGCTTCGCGCAAATGAACTAAGTTTTCAGCGCACAGGATAACAAAATGCGAGTCTACTCAAATATTACATCTTTGGAGCACTCACCCGCAATAGTGCGGGCGCCCTTCAGCACACTCTTATAATACATCTCGGGCATGCGATGCTCCTTGCCCTCTGGTGGTGGGCCCGTCACAAGCTTATGGGCATCCATCTTGCCCCAGTGCACCTTTGCGCGGGCAAGGGCCCGACGGGCACCCTTAATACAGGCGGAGTGCTTGATGACTTCAACCCACGGGCACGCATCCACCAGCCGCCGCACCGGGCCGAAGTAGCTCCGAGGCATGGCCTCCTTAGGCCACAGCCGAACTATGAGGGCCTTCATGACCTGTTCGGCCACCTTGTGGAGCTCGACTAGCTGCTTCCGCTGGTCGCTAAGGGGCACCGGATGTCCGGCCTCAGCATACTTAGACCAGAAGACCTTCTCCGTCGAGCTCCCCTCCTCGGCCTGGTAGAATGCGGCAGCATCGGACACGCTGCAAGGAAGATCTGCGAACGCTCCTGGAGAGCTTCAAATTCGGGTAAGCGATAGGTAGTTAACACTCACATGCTTACTTTGCATGAAAAATGCCTTACCCGCTGCTATTTTCTTTACCGCCTCGATCTCCTGGAGGGCCTTGTAGGCTTCGGCTTTAGCGGCTTTGGCACTCCCAAGAGCCGTTGCAAGCTCAGACTCTCGAGTCTTCGAGTCACGCTCCAGGCTCTCATGTTTCTGCACGAGATCCTGGAGCTCTTGCTGTACCTCCACCACCCGCGCCTCCTGCTTCTCTCGCTCGGTGTGCTCCGCAGCCGTATTGCGTTCGGCCGCGGCCACCGCCTCTTTCAGGGTTGCCACCTCGTTAGTGGCCCCTGCAATACCCACGTTATCCTTGTCATTCTTTTTGCAACCAAAATCCTTTTCTGTAAGGTGCAATTTTAATAAGGTGTTACTCACCTTCCTTGTCCTAGAGCTGCTTCTTGGCACGGCCAAGCTCGTTCTCGGACCTCTCGAGGTTTTCCTTCAAAGTATTGACCTCCGCAGTCAGTGTGGCAGAGGTCAGCAGCGCAGCCTGCAATCCCATATTGACATATTTTTTATGACTCCTGCGTATATCTTTTTTAAGATCCTCAGTCCGGCTTTTCTTTCCGAACACCGAACCGAGCATCAGGGGCTACTATCTATGTGGTACCATTTTATACATATAGAAATTCTTACTTCAAAGCCTGTTAGAAGGCTGCTGCAGGCTTCGGTCAGCCCGCTCTTGGCGAGCTGCACCTTCTGAATCACCGCACTCATAACAGTGCGGTGCTCCTCTTCGATGGAGGCGCCGTTGAGTGCCTCCAGCAAATTATCCGGCACCTCTGGTTGGACGGAGGCAGCCGGTGTCACGGTCTTGCCCTTCTTGCGAAGGAGTCGCCCGCCGGACTCCGGAGCCACTATGGGTTCCGGGGCCGAGTCCGGTGCAAAGTCCGGGAGGTTGTCCTGTGACACCTCCGGGGCCATCTCCTCCTGGTGGGTCCCTTCCTGGGATCCCACCTCGGCATCGTCCGCGTCACAGGGGGTGGAGGCAGTCGGAAGAGAATCCATGTCCGACGCACCTAAGGACCCGCTCGACGAAGTGGGAAGATCATCCTTAGGCGGACTGCAGGGTTGTATGCGGCATTAGAAAGACATTATGTGGCGGAAAATTAAAACCTTGAAGTTATTCAGGAGTCCGGATACTTACGATCTCGCCAGAGGCTTGGCCCTTGGAGGCCAGTCCTCGTCGTCGTCACTGGCGTTGGCAGAGCAGTCCAGGGGAAGAGTTTTTCCCTTCTTGGACCCTTCGGCCTCCCTTGTTGGGGAGGCCTTCCTTTTCTTCCCTCCCCCCGCTGGGGGAGAGGCTTTCTTCTTCTCCTCCTCTCCTTGGTGGGAGGAGTCGGCCTCGGATTCATCATCCGATAGCACCTGAAAAAGGGAACTCTTCCGAGTCCCCGTGGCCTTCTTCTTGGCCTTCTTCTCCAGCACCACGTGGGGTGCCGGAGCCAGCAGCCCCGTTAGGCGGGCGTCCGCTGGGTCCTCTGGCAATGGGGCCGGACAGATAGCCTGTGCGGCCTTCTTCAGCCAGTCCTGTCAAAGGAAAGGGAGTTTAGATCCCGCATAGAGTCAAACTATGGAAAACAAGCGTCACTTAAAGGAAAAAATAACTTACCTCATCAGCTGGACGCTCCAAGCTGAATCTGCGATCTTCGGTAGCGGATGCGGGAGCCTCGGCGCCTTTGAACAGCACCTTCCAGACCTCTTCGTACATAGTGTCGAAGAGTCCATTCAAAGTCTGGTGCTGCGCCGGATCGAACTCCCACATGTTGAAGCCCCGTCGTTGGCACGGGAGAATCTGGCTGATGAGCATGACCTGGACTATGTTGACAAGCTTGAGCTTCTTGTCCACCAGCTTTTGGACGCAGGCTTGGAGTCCGGTCAGCTCCTCCGAATCACCCCAAATCCGGCCGCTCTCTTTCCAGGAGGTGAGCCGTGTGGGGATGCCAGATCTGAATTCGGGGGCCGCTGCCCATTCGGGGTCACGCGGCTCGGTGATGTAGAACCACCCCGATTGCCACCCCTTGATGGTTTCCACAAAAGTGCTCTCCATCCACGTAACGTGGGACATCCTGCCCACCATGGCGCCTCCGCACTCCGCTTGGCTGCCCTTCACAACCTTCGGCTTGACACTGAAGGTCTTGAGCCACAAGCCGAAGTGGGGCTGGATGCAGAGGAAGGCCTCACACACGAGATAAATGCCGAGATATTGAGGATGAAATTCGGGGCCAGATAATGGAAATCCAGGTCGTAGTAGAACATGAGCCCCCGGACAAAGGGATGGAGCGGGAAGCCCAGTCCGCGGAGGAAATGGGGAAGAAATACTACCCTCTCATGGGTCTTGGGGGTGGGGATGAGCTCTCCCTTGATGGAGAACCGGTGCGCAATGTCGCTGGACAAGTATTCGGCGTTGCGCAACTTCTGGATCTACCCCTCCGTGACGGAGGAGGCCATCCACTTGCCTCCTGCTCCGGACATAGTTGGAGAAGGTTGAGGCGAGATGTGCGGGCTTGAGCGCTGGAGCTCGAGTTCGCGGAGATGGATAAGCCAAGGAGGAAGAAGGCGGAGGTAAAAGGGTTGGATCTTTATCCCCTTATATGGGCGGACGGAAACATGCGTCCCCACCGGCCTGATGAAACTCGCTTATCCCCCGAGCGCCGCAATCAATGGCGCAGTTGGGTTACCCACATACGTATTGATGGGAATCCCGGAATAAGGGGAACATGATCTCTGCTTCAGCAAGACGTGCCAAGGAAACCGCTTCGCTAAACGCGCTAAGGTGGTACAATAAAAACAATTTAAGTAAAGGCTTGGTAGTGGTGTGACGTCCCGCCATCAAATACGTCAGCAGATTGAACTTGTGTAAATATCATTCTCTCTACGGTGGTATGTGGAAATTATTTTTGCAGAGCCGGACACTATCCTAGTGTTCACAGTCTTCTATAAATTATTCGGAGGAAGAACCCGCCATGCAATGCCGAAGACAACATGCGCGCTGGACTCGTCGTCATTGTAGCCTGGTTCAGGGGCTACTGAGGGAGTTCCGGAATAGGGGGTATCCGGATAGCCGAACTATCATCATCGGCCGGACTCCAAGACTATGAAGATACAAGATTGAAGACTTCGTCCCGTGTCCGGATGGGACTTTCCTTGGCGTGGAAGGCAAGCTTGGCGATACGGATATGTAGATCTCCTACCACTGTAACCGACTCTGTGTAACCCTAGCCCTCTCCGGTGTCTATATAAACCGGATGGCTTTAGTCTATAGGACGAACAACAATCATACCATAGGCTAGCTTCTAGGGTTTAGCCTCCTTGATCTCGTGGTAGATCCACTCTTGTAACACACATCATCAATATTAATCAAGCAGGACGTAGGGTTTTACCTCCATCAAGAGGGCCCGAACCTGGGTAAAACATCGTGTCCCTTGTCTCCTGTTACCATCCGCCTAGACGCACAGTTCGGGACCCCCTACCCGAGATCCGCCGGTTTTGACACTGACACTCGGCCTCCTTGAGCATATCTGGGCCGAAGATATGGCTGTCTCCGGTTTCTGACCAATTTAGTGGTGTACGACATCTTCGCCCGTACAGAGCTTCAAATGGTGCCATTTGCAGGCTGGCCTGGTAGTTGTTGTTGTATGCGAACTCTGTGTATGGCAAGCTTTCTTCCCAACTGGTCCCATAGGTGAGGACACATGCTCTCAGCGTATCTTTTAGAATTTGGTTTACACGTTCTGTCTGTCCATCAGTCTGGGGGTGGTATGCGGTACTGAATGCTAGTTGAGTACCTAGTGCCTGTTGTAGGTGATCCCAAAACCTAGAGATGAATTGTGTGCCTCTGTCAGATATTATAGTCTTTGGGACTCCATGCAGGCAGACGATATGGGCAAGATAAAGTCGAGAAAGCTTCTGAGTGGTGTGAGTTGACTTCACCGGGATAAACTGTGCTACCTTAGTTAATCTCTCGGTGATGACCCATATGGCATTATTTCCGTGTTGTGACCGAGGTAGCCCAACAATAAAATCCATTCCAATCTCGTCCCATTTCCACTCGGGTATCTTGTTTGGATGTAATAGTCCGGCTGGTTTCTGGTGCTCGGCCTTGATGCGTTGACAGGAATAACAGCATGCAATGAATGTGGCTATGTACCTTTTCGTACCGTGCCACCAAAAATTTTCCTGAAGGTCCTTGTACATTTTTGTTCCTCCAGGATGGCTTGAATACGGAGCGGTGTGGCTTTCAGCTAGAATCTGCTGTTTGAGGTCCTTGATATTTGGTACGTAAAGTCTCTCTCCGTACCACAATATTCCCTGCTCGTCTATGTTGAATTCTGAGGCCTTGCCCAAACTCACTTTCCTTTTTATGCCATCAATGCTGGGGTGTCCATGCTGAGCCTCCTTAATCTTTTCCATCAGGGTAGGTTGTATTTCCAAATTCAACACATTGCCTTCGGTGACCATTATTAGGTTGAGATTGGCAAATTCCTTCTGAAATTCTGGTCTCAAATTTGGTATACTGTCGTTGCCCGAGCTGGGGTTCCGACTAAGGGCATCTGCCACTACATTTTCTTTTCCTGGATGATAGTGGATTCCAACATCATAATACTTCACTAATTCCAACCAGCGTCGTTGCCGTAAATTGAGTTCCGGCTGTGTGAAAATATACTTAAGGCTCTTATGATCTGTGTAAATTTCACAATGATTTCCAGGTAGAAAGTGTCTCCAATTCTTTGAGTGCATGGATGACTGCTGCCAACTCCAGATCATGAGTAGGATAATTTTCTTCATGCTTGCGAAGTTGTCTGGAGACATACGCAACTACTTTGCCTTCTTGCATCAATACGCATCCGAGGCCCTTCCGGGATGCGTCACAATACACCTCAAAATTCGTGTGTATGTCTGGCACAATTAATACTGGTGTCGTTGTTAATTTCCTTTTTAGTTCTTGGAAGCTTTTTTCACAAGCTTCCGTCCATTCAAACTTCTTGTCCTTCTTGAGTAACTGCGTCATTGGCTTTGCTATGGTGGAGAATCCTTCAATAAATCTTTGGTAGTATCCTACCATTCCTAAGAAACTTCGTACGTCCTTACGCTGGCTGGTGGTTTCCAGCCAAGTACGGCCTTGACCTTTTCCGGGTCTATTGCAATACCTTCTTGGGTCAGTACGTGGCCCAAAAAACCCACCTGTCTTAGCCAAAATTCACATTTGCTGAACTTGGCGTACAGTTGATGTTTTCTGAGTTCTCCTAGTACAATTCTGAGATGTTCAGCGTGCTCTTCTGGTGTCTTGGAGTATATCAGAATATCATCGATGAATACCACAACAAACTTGTCCATAAACTCCATAAATACTTTGTTCATGAGGTGAACAAAATATGCGGGGGCGTTTGTTAGTCCAAACGGCATTACGGTGAACTCATACTGTCCATATCTGGAGGTGAAGGCTGTCTTGGGGATATCTTCTGTTCGCACTTTTAATTGGTGGTATCCCGACCTTAAGTCAATTTTTGAGAAGACTTTGGCCTGAGCGAGCTGATCAAATAAATCATTTATCCGTGGCATTGGGTATTCGTTCTTGATTGTGACCATGTTAAGTGCTCGATAGTCTATGCACAATCTCAGTGTCCCATCCTTTTTCTTGGCAAATAAAATTGGTGAACCCCAAGGTGAGGAACTGGCTCATATGTATCCTTTGTCCAACAATTCTTTTATTTGCTTCTTCAATTCTACCAACTCGGATGGTGCCATTCTGTATGGTTTCTTGTAAATGGGAGCGGTTCCGGGTGCTAGCGCAATGCTGAATTCTATCTCTCGGTCTGGTGGCATGCCTGGTAGTTCTTCGGGAAATACGTCTGGAAATTCACACACTACTGGAACCTTGCTTAACTCAGAAACGTCCACCTTGTTTAACCTCGGTTGCCGAGATATTTGTCTTTCTTTGGCTGAAACCTTTATTGTCTTCCCGTGATGATGGGTGAGAATTACGGTTCGGTTGAAGCAGTCAATAAAACCTTTGTTGGTGGTTAACCAATCCATCCCTAGGATGACATCCAGTCCTTTACTTTCCAATACAATAAGGTTGGCGTAAAACTTCAATCCTTCGAATTCAATAACCACACCTTGGCAGTAACTCTGAGTCACTTGCTTAATCCCAGGGGACTTGATGATCATGGATTTCTCCAAGGGAAGCATCAAAAAATTATTTTGCAAAGCAAAATTCTTCGAAATGAATGAGTGAGAAGCTCCAGAATCAAACAAAACTGTGGCAGGTATTGTGTTGATAGGGAACGTACCGAGTACGATATCTGGGGCGTTCTGTGCTTCCTCTTTGGTCACGTGGTTCAGACGACCCTTCCTGTGGTTGTTATTGGGGTTGAAATTGTTCCGCTTGGGCGCTGAATTATTGCCACCGTTGTTTGGTTTTGGGGTTGAGTTCCTTGGCTTGGGGCACTGCTTGGCATAGTGCCCTTCTTCTCCACAAGTGTAGCAAGTAACGCCAGGGTGATATGTGAACTCCTTGTCCCTTGCATGGAAATTCTTGACTGGGCGTGAATTATTCGTCGTGGGTTTGTGTGTCCCACCTTTCTGGAAATCCGTCTTGCTTCGGTGGTTTCGAGCCTGAGTAGTCTGGTCCCTTTTGCGTTTGCGGAAATCCTCCAAAATGCATCGCTCATTTTCCAAGGTAATCGCCTTATCCACCAGTGTCTTGAAAGCTGGGAAAGTGTGCACAACCAACTGGCATTTGAGCGCGGGTGTCAGGCCTTCGAAGAATTTTTCCATCTTCTTGCTCTCAGTCATACGCTCTTCGTTGGCGTAGCGGGATAGCAGAGTAAATTGGCTGTTGTATTCTGACACCGTCATGGTCCTTTGTTTGAGGTCATCAAATTCTCTCTTCTTGATTTTCATAACACTTTTAGGAATGTGTGCCCCACGAAAACCTTCTTTGAATTCCTCCCAAGTTATTTCATTTTCGTTGGGGTGCATGTGTAGGAAATTTTCCCACCATGATGCAGCTGCTCCAGTGAGATAGTGCGGTGCATATAGTACTTTCTCACGGTCTGAACACTGTGCAATAACTAATTTTCTTTCCATGTCTCGAAGCCAGTCGTCGGCCTCAAGAGGTTTGTCAGTATGAGAAAATGTTGGGGGACGCGTCTTCTGTAGCTCAGACAACTTGGATTGCTGCTGATACTGTCCACGGTGATTTCCCATATTGATGACTTGGTTCATCATTTCCTGATGTTGTTGCTGACTCTGTTCATAAAGGCGACACACTTGGGTAAATGTTGTTTCACTGTCCTGTTGACTTGACTGCCCCTATGTGAAATTGTTGTTTGGTGGTGTGCCATAATTTTCCTCTGGCGGAATTGGCATGGAGCGCGTCCAAGGACGAGACATCTTTCACTCTGGGATATATTTTGTAAAACTCGTAAGAAAATAAATTGAGTCGCAACAGCCAATAAATTCACAAATACGGAAATTTTTAAAAGCTCCAGAATTTTTCAAGAAAAATAAACGATTGCGCACGGAGAAGGACTATTACATATCTTACATGCGAGCAGTAATTATACAATACATCACTCAGGATATGCGTACATATTCCTGACATGTTATTTAGTCTAGTGCACTTCTCCAGACCCTACATGATGCGCAAACAAGCTACTTCTCACAACCTATGTACATATAAACATATAGCACAAGTCGGTACATCGCATGGCGGCTAAGCGTACTCAGTCGGAGATGGTGAGGATCTCCCTTGGCCTGCCGAGGGTGAGGCGCGGTGAGGCGGGGGACTCAACTTCCTCCTCGCTAATAGGCTCCAGACGTGAAGCGCTGCGCTGTGCTGGTGGAGCGGGTGCCATAGGCGGAGTAACACGAATAGGAGTGAGCGCAACAGGCGGAGTAACACGAATAGGAGCGGGCGCAATAGGTAGTGCAGAACGAACTGGAGTGGGTGCAATGACTTGGTCGAACTCCTCGGTGCTAGGTAGGCGATGAGCAGTGGCGACAATGGTAGGTGAATGGGATGCCGAGGACGAGATGAAAGTCAGTGGTGGAGCGGTGTGCAGGAGCTCCCTCCTGTTGGCGGCACAGCCATGGACTGAGTCCATGCGGGCAGCTACAAGGTCGTCCACCATGCTGTCGAAGGCTGCCTCCAGAGCTCGGAGGTACTCGACAAGCATCTCAAAGGCCTCGTCTCGCTCTCCTCTGGGCAAGGAATGAGTAATGACAGGTGTATGGCACGTGGCATGGAAGGTAGTGGTAGCGACGAGTCTTCATTGAAGGAAGAACATCCCGGAGACGAGCTATCGCCTCACGGGCAGCCATCTGCATAGCATGCCTCTCCATAGGCAGGGCTCTCCCCAAGAACCGGAAGCGGCGTAACTCAACACACCCTCCCTTGAATTGCACCGCGGCCTGGTGCATGGTCAACTGTCGTTGATCTTGTGTGGGTAGGGTGTGAAGACTGGGCGCACTGATGGCCCCATCGCGACCTGGACGATGAAGGAGAGGAGCTTGACGAACCCCTCAGGCACGTTGGCGAACACCTGTGACTCACAGTCGTTGCCAGCCATCTACAAAAGTAGGCGAAAATTCTGAATGGTCATATCATAAATTTATGCTGAATGTCAGAAAATGACTACATTTGTAAAAATATGAATAAACTCTACTATGCTAATAACCGATTAGCGATCGCACCTACTTGCTTCCAACAGTCAGCCTGGCTCTGGTACCAAATTTGTTACGACCAGTTTTCCAATAAAATACTTATTGAGAAAATCGATCTCTTGATCCCAGTATAGGAAGAGTTATCCTTACTGGTAGACAAATACTTGAATACAGAAGACCAGTAGCATCAAATATATTACAGGGTTGAGCTGAGGTTGCTCAACAATTTATTACAAACATAGGGTGTGGTGACATGCTACTAACTCGAGATAAAAGTGGTGGTGGATAACTTGACTCCTAAACTGGCAGCTCATCGAGCGTCGAGGTGAGGCTCGATGAATTTATCTCTGGGGTAGCGGAAGCGGATATAATATAGTGACCAAATCCAGGATCACGCGGGACTGAGTGGGACTCCTCTAGGCGTCGGACTCGCTATCGAACTCTTCATCCATGAGATCGCCTTCATCAACATCTGGCCAAATCAACAAGCCAGGTGAGTACTTTGAAAGTACTCGCAAGACAGTTCGGACAAAAGATATAACAAATGCATGCATGAATGCGTCATGAGCAAAAATAATAAGGCTCATTCAAATAATAAATATTTGCACGACATGATAAGTAAAAAGGAAATCGGGCGGTAGTCCTCCCGAAATCCAAACAAACAACTGAAGACCGATCGGGTGTCTGGAGCGACGCCTCGAAAGGTAAACAAATAAATAATCATGCCGCAGTCGGGCGTCTAAGAGACACCACATAAAGGGCTTATATTGAAAAGTAAATAACAAGCGTGCCACAGTCGGACGTCTGAGCGTCATCATAGAAAGGGCTTAATCAAGAGTGCCACAATCGGACGTCTGAGCGACATCGCAGAAAGGGCTTATCTTGAAAGTAAATAACAAGCGTGCCACAGTCGGACGTCTGAGCGACATCGCAGAAAGGGCTTATATCAAAAAAAAAATCACAAGTGTGCCATAGTCGGACGTCTGAGCGACATCGCAGAAAGGGCTTATATCAAAAATAAATAACAAGTGTGCCACAGTCGGACGTCTGAGCGACATCGCAGAAAGGGCTTATATCAAAAATAAATAACAAGTGTGCCACAGTCGGACGTCTGAGCGACATCGCAGAAAGGGCTTAACCAAAAGTAAATAACAGGTTATTCCATCCACAAGAATAAAGTTTTAACCGGACTTAACACTCATGTGGTTCACCGGAGTTTTGTCACTGAGACTGACAATTGACAAGATAAGATGAACACAGTACTTGGACATGTACAAGATGATTCAAAGGATTTTTTTTGACTCTGCAGAGTTTGTACTAATTGCCCATAGCCAACGGATTTCCGTAGTCACGAAGGACTAGTTCCGTTTACGGTATTTCGGTAGAAACACATCTAACCAGTACACACCCATTCCACCTCACGATGCCAGGGATCACCCTAGACAACGTCCAAGAAAAACTTTGAGACGGGGAGGTCACAACCTCGAATAGCATGGGATCAAATTTCTATACGCGCTCTCTAAGGGGTGTGTCGGTGTCAAAACTGGCGGATCTCGGGTAGGGGGTCCCGAACTGTGCATCTAGGCGGATGGTAATAGGAGACAAGGGACACGATGTTTACCCAGGTTCGGGCCCTCTTGATGGAGGTAAAACCCTACGTCCTGCTTGATTGATATTGATGATGTGGGTATTACAAGAGTAGATCTACCACGAGATCAAGGAGGCTAAACCCTAGAAGCTAGCCTATGGTATGATTGTTGTTCGTCCTATGGACTAAAGCCATCCGGTTTATATAGACACTGGAGAGGGCTAGGGTTACACAGAATCGGTTACAATGGTAGGAGATCTACATATCCGTATTGCCAAGCTTGCCTTCCACGCCAAGGAAAGTCCCATCCGGACACGGGACGAAGTCTTCAATCTTGTATCTTCATAGTCTTGCAGTCCGGCCGATGATGATAGTTCGGCTATCCGTACACCCCCTAGTCCAGGACTCCCTCAGTAGCCCCTGAACCAGGCTTCAATGACGACGAGTCCAGCGTGCATATTGTCTTCGGCATTGCAAGGCGGGTTCCTCCTCCGAATAATTTATAGAAGATTGTGAACACCAGGATAGTGTCCGGCTCTGCAAAATAAATTCCACATACCACCGTAGAGAGAATAATATTTACACAAGTTCAATCTGCTGATGTATTTTGTGGCGTGACGTCACACCACCACCAAGCCTTTCCTTGAATTGTTTTTATTGTACCACCTCAGCGCGTTTAGCGAAGTGGTTTCCTTGGCATGTCTTGTCGAAGCAGAGATCGTGTTCCCCTTATTCCAGGATTCTCATTAATACGGACATGGGTAACCCAACCGCGCCCGTTGCCACGCCCCCTCCATCGAAGGCGGGTTCCAAACGGTCACGGGGACGACTCTTGGTATTCTCCCTCTTTATAATGAGACCAAGGCCCGTTCTTTTTCTTCAACCCTCAATCGAATCCGCCCCTCGCCCTGAGTTCCAACACCCAAGGCTCCAGATTCGGGTACTTTTGACTTTCGACAATGTCCGGCTCCGACCTACGAGGCCGGTGGATGCCCTCCTCCGTCACGGAAGAGGACGTGCTCAAGCTGAGAGATGCCAGGTACTTAACCTACGAGATTTCGTATAGGTTGCCTGCCCAAGGGCAAGTTATTCCTACTCCCAAGCCCGGCGAGAGTGTCGTGTTCGTGTCTCACCTCCGTCGGGGTTTAGGCTTCCCAATGGATCCCTTCGTGAGGGGCTCATGTTTTACTATGGGCTGGAATTTCACGACTTGGTTCCGGAGTCCATCCTCCACATCTCATCATTCATTGTCGTCTGCGAAGCCTTCCTCCGCACTACCCCTCACTTCGGATTGTGGCTCAAAACCTTCAACATGGAGCTGAAGATGATTGAGGGGCGTCACGCAGAGTGCGGTGGGGCGGTTATAAGCAAGAGGGCCGATGCTCCATGGCCCGAGGGCTCTTTTCAGGAGGAGCTCGGCTTGTGGCAACAGAAGTGGTTCTATATCACCGCTCCCAGGGGCAGCAGGCAGAGGCCGCCGCCCGTCTTTCGCCCGGGCCCTCCACAACGGCTGACGTCATGGGTCAACAAAGGGCTCGACTAGGGGCCGTCCAAAGACGTACCACTGTTGCAGGGCCGGATTCGAGACCTCTAGGAACGGGAGATCAATCTGGTCGTAGTGACACAGGTTATGGTAATTCGGCGCCTTCTGCCCTGCAAACGTCGCCTCCTCCGCCTGTGGGAATTTAATCCGGAGGGACCACGAGCTCTCCAACACTTCATGGGTTTGATACCCGTGGAGACGTACAAACTGTTCTTCGGATCACAAGAGATGCGTCCGGAGTTGACCGAGGACGCTGTCCTAAGCTGCAATCGCCCGGATACTCAAGTAAGTAGCCATGTGTCCGGACACATTGTCCATTTATTTATCATGGGTTTGCCTTTTAACCAGCTATCCCTTGAACAGGAGTGGATAGCGCAAGCAAAATTGATACGGTGTCCAGCCCCCCTCCCTGAGACCACGTCGGATCCCGTGTTAATTAAAATGTTGGAGGTTGCACCTTCGGAGGAGGGTAAAGGGGGGAACAGGGAAACTACCACCTCTGCCAAGGAGTCTTTCAGTAAGGGGGGAATCGAGAGTCCCTCCCTCCAGGGGGAGAAGAGGACCGCTTCCGAAGACCCGGAGGCCAAGGCCTCAAAGCGGGGAAAGAAATCACCGGAAGGTCCCGTGACGGGAAGAGCCCCGGCCGCACAGTCTCCCCAAAGGAATCAGCCATCTAGCAAGCCGTAAGTAAAAAGGCGGGGGGGGGTTTGTAATAGGGGACATCCCTACTTTATTTCTAAGGTTAACCGAAGTTTTCACCTTGTAGTTCGGATCTCAGCCCTTCTCAGCAGAGCTCATCTTCGGGGGACCTTCGTCTGGAGATGATGGAGAGAGAAACGCCTCCATCTGCCGCCCCGTCGGGTGGGGCGAACGACCCTGAGGTGTCGTCACGGAGGGTCTCCCCGAGTCCGGCGGGGCCGGGGAGTTCGGCACCCACTGGAGTACGGCCGGTGGAGCTGCAGGATTTGCTCGAGAGGGCATCTATCTCAGAAGATCACCGCACATTAATGAGTATGGTGATTGAAAGGATATCATCCGCCGAGAGCGGGTTGTATGAGTCCGTCGGAAGTTTGCTAACGGGGTTTGAGGTACGCAAAAAATGACATACCTTTTGACAGTTTTGCACATGGAGTGCACCCTATATAGATAGTAGCCCCTGAGACTTGGTATGCTGTCGAAAGCGACAGCGTGCCGAGGATCATAATCTCAGTTATAGAATGTCGTCTTTCCTATGCAGGTGGCGGAACGTACGGTGGCCAGCCAGACTGATGGAGTTGCCGAGCTGAAGCAGCAACTCGACATTGTGGATGCGGACATCACGCTGGTCAATAAACGACTTGACGAGTCACAAGGTAAGTGGTTGCTCCGTGGTCACCTAGTAAGGGAGCTGATGCCCGTTCCTTACAATTTGTATGCTTGATGTAGATGGTGCCGCTGCTGTGAAAGACCTTCGAGCAGAGCTTTCTCGAGCCAAGGAGCAAGCCAGGAAAAGTGATGCGGCTGCCTCCAAGGCAGCGGAAGAGCTAAAAGCCGAAAAGGCTGCTCACTGCCGAAGCAGGGAGGAGATGGCCGGAATGGCCGTGAAATTAAAAGATGCTACCGACCGCTATGAGGTTCTTGAAAGAGAACACCGAGCGGAGCAAGAGGACCTGAATAAGGCCACCGCCGAAGCCAAGGATGCCCGTTGTGCGATGCAGGCTATGAAGGAGGAACTTCGTCAGGCCGGAGACATTGCGGCTGGAAAGCCCTTTCTGCTGAGTAGGAAGTTCACGGATCCGAAGTATGCTCAGTTGGGCCAATTGTGTGGTGCGGAGGATCCTTATCTGGATTTGGCGGCGAGTGCGGCGGACGCAGTCGTGCACTTCCGAAGCCAGAAGGATCACGAAATGGAAGAGCTTTTCTGGTCTCAATTCCATAGTCCGGAGCGTCCACTTCCGTTGACCGATCGGTTGGCTGAGTGGGCTGAGCTGAATAGATTGTCCGGACTTGCCATGACGGATGTGGTGGCTCATCTGTGGCCAGAAAGGCCCAAGCCGGAGAGTTATTTTGGCTTGTTGCAGCAATTCCTTGGGGCGGTGCCGCATATCGAGGCGATGAAGCAATCAGCATGCATAGAGGGTGCATGGATGGCTCTCGCCCGTGTTAAGACATACTGGGCGGAGATGGATGCCACCGATGTTGCATCCCGGGGTTCGGAAAAAAGCCGATTACCCGCCGAGCACTATTTTGAGGAAGTCCTGCAGGGCGCTTGTTTAATAGAGTCGCAGTGCTCGAAAGATGTTATGTTCAAATGGCATGTATGATTTATGAGATCATGTTTATAATGTAACGGCTTTTTATACTTGTGCGTTCAAGTATTGAACTATCTCCTGTGCAGCCGTATATGTATGTATAACCTGAAAGATGGCAGTCTTTGGCTTCAGCCCCCACGCACATGGTGCGGGGGTGTTTGCAAAAGAAAAGCGCTTTTTCACACTCAATCCAATGTCTTGGTCCTTTGAAGGAGGTGATAGCATAGCAAACTAGGCAACCGGACTATAATGCTTTATCACTTTCACTTAGCCATAGGAGCTCGATGGTGGGGCTATTATATAGACCCTAGAGGCACTGCGCTCTCCAAACATGGGGCACGTATGTGCATGACCGGGAGGCGGTCCTTCATCAAAGCGGAGGAATTCTAAACATTCCAGTAGTCGATCGAGTGGTTGACCAGTCTCTCGCTATATCATGACAGTCAGTTTTCGGCTTTCTCTACTGAGGTGCTCGCCCGGCCGAACCGGGGCACAATCGCAGTAGTTCTCCTGGTAACGCGTTAGCGGATGGAGCAGAACATAAGGCAGCAAAACACAGGAGCCGGGCAAACCCAACATTTTACCAAAGACATGATTCGGAGCTGATGCATATAAGGCCTAACTCGAGACGCCGAACACTCCCTGAGGTATTCGGTCTTTATGATACTGGGCAGAACAATGCCCTAAGCCCCTAGTGTCCAGGTACGGGCGAGAACTTCTGACGCGGCCGATGCCGAAACGCCATCCTCCTCCTCGGTTATGGTAGGAAACCGGGGGATGTGTATCAACAAAACACAGTAAGAATGGTTTACGCAGGGTCTTAATCTGAAAAGAATCCTTGCAACGGGTCCCTGCTGCACGTCTGCGCCTGTGTCTCCGTTGTGCTGTATCCTAGACGGGTGTAGCACGTGCTTCATCTGTAAAAGAGAAGGACTTAGTTTGGAAAAAATATCGTGCCAAAGATGTATTTAAAATAAAGTATGATTTGTAAGATGAATGAAGTTGAGCTTTATTGGCTCTCATTGTTTATACGTGCAGCCCCTTGTAAAGAGGTATGCGGCTGGGAAGCCCCTTGTTTATTTATGCCGGACTCTCCTAACCGTGTCCGAGGTCTGAATGACCTGTTTTTAGGGGCTTTGACCAGCAAGGTCAGATTAGTGTGTGGCTGTCAAGGTAGTCTCACGTTTTCCGTGGTCGAGGAACACTCGGAGTGACCCTTTAATGAGATTATGCCGCATGGACCGGGCATTTTAAGCGTAAGAGACGCGTAATGCGGTATTGCATTAAAGCGGGCGAAATCTTCACGTCCCAGTAGTGCTTGATGGCTGTTTTGAATGGGGCGATACGGAAAATGAGCTTTTCGTGACGGAGGTTGTCGGATGAACCGAACACAACCTCTAGTAGTACAGAGCCTGTACAATTGGCGTAAAGGCCTGGCATCACTCCTTTGAAGGAAGTGCTGCTACGGCCAATTTTGGTAGGGTCTATCCCCATTCTGCGGATGGTGTCCTGGTATAGTAGGTTTATATCGCTGCCGCCATCCATTAGGACTTGTGTGAATTGTAGTCCATCGATTATGGGATCCAATACCAAAGCAGTCCCTCCTGCGTTTCAAACACTTCTCGAGTAATCCTGATGGTCGAAATTAATTGGTTTAAACATCCAATTGCGGGACTCTGCTGGGGTGGACCGTGCGGCGCATGTTTTAGCAGGTGCCGCACTATTTTTCCTTGTTATCACATGAAGTGAGTTCACTGTTTTGACTTCTAGTGGGAAAGTCTTCTGTTTTCCGGCGTGCTGCTTGTGGGGTTCGTCGTCGTCTTCGCTTGGTGTGTCGAGCCACTTGTGTTCGGTGTTAAGTCGGTCGGACTGCTTGAAGACCCAACAATCTCTGTGGGTATGGTTTGCAGGCTTCTCGGGGGTACTATGTATTTGACATATCCTATCCAAGATTTTGTTTAGGTTGGATAGCTCATCACTGTTGTCCTTAAGAGGCAGTGTTTTATTATTCGGCCGAGAGCTTTTGAATCTGGCGTTGACCGCCGTGCTATTTGGGCCATTTTCCTTATTCCGGCGCTGATCTTTTCTGCGTCGTGATTTCCCATTTCCATCCCTAACCTCGGATGTACTCGGGTCGCTGGTGCTGCATCTTGCCAGCCAGCTATCTTCCCCCGTGCAAAAGCGGGTCATGAGGCTTGTTAGCGCGGCCATTGTTCTTGGTATTTCCTGGCAGAGGTGTCTGGCGAGCCATTCGTCTCGGACGTTATGCTTAAAGGCTGCTAAGGCTTCGGTGTCCGGACAGTCGACTATTTGGTTCTTTTTGGTGAGGAACCTATTCCAGAATTTGCATGCTGACTCTTCGGGCTGTTGAGTTATGTGACTTAGATCGTCTGCATCCGGAGGGCGGACATAAGTCCCCTGAAAATTTACTCGAAACGCATCCTCGAGCTCTTCCCAACTTCCAATGGTATTTTCCGGGAGGCTTTTGAGCCAATGCCGAGCTGGCCCTTTGAGCTTGAGGGGTAGGTATTTTATGGCATGGAGATCGTCTCCTCTGGCCATATGTATGTGTAGGATATAATCCTCAATCTAGACTCCGGGGTCTGTTGTTCCGTCATATGCCTCTAAGTTTACGGGTTTGAATCCCGCTGGAAATTCATGATCCAGTACCTCATCGGTCAAACATAGTGGGTGTGCGGCGCCCTTGTATTTAGGTGTGCCGTTGTCTTCAAACACTCGGCGGGTTGTGTTGCTCCCTGGAGTCTTCTTTTTTGGCCCATAGATGGACCTGACCGGGCCATCCTTTTTACGAGGATCCTTATGTGGATCGTGTGTCGGCTTGTGTGCGGCGCCGCTTGCCTCTCTTAGCTTGTCATCTGGTCGTCTATCCGGCCAGGCGGCCTCTTTCTTTTTTGACTATGGGGGCTCTACGGCCTCCTCGTCAAATTTGGGCAACAGCTTGCGCTTCGGGTAGCTCTTTGCCTGGTGACTATCGCCGTATTTATCTGCGGTATTGAGTACTTTGCTCCATCTCATTCTGAGTGCGTCCTCTGCAGTTTTGAGCTTCCACTTTTGCTTCTTCAAACTTCTTGCAGTGGCTCGAATCCATCGAAGATCAAGTCTCCACGGATGTCAGCCGTGAAGTTCAAACTTCCAAATCTGACCTGACAGCCAGGGGCGTGGCTTTCGATCTGCTCCAAATGGCCAAGCGAATTGGCCCGCAATGCAAAGCCACCAAATACGAAGATCTGTCCGGGGAGAAAGGTCTCACCCTGGACTGCGTCGTTGTTGATCATCGAAGAAGCCATCGAGCCTATCAGTGATGACACAGAGGAACTCTCAATGAAAGCACCAATGTCGGTGTCAAAACCGGCGGATCTCGGGTAGGGGGTCCGAACTGTGCGTCTAGGCGGATGGTAACAGGAGACAAGGGACATGATGTTTTACCCAGGTTCGGGCCCTCTTGATGGAGGTAAAACCCTACGTCCTGCTTGATTGATATTGATGATGTGGGTATTACAAGAGTAGATCTACCACGAGATCAAGGAGGCTAAACCCTAGAAGCTAGCCTATGGTATGATTGTTGTTCGTCCTATGGACTAAAGCCATCCGGTTTATATAGACACCGGAGAGGGCTAGGGTTACACAGAGTCGGTTACAATGGTAGGAGATCTACATATCCGTATTGCCAAGCTTGCCTTCCACGCCAAGGAAAGTCCCATCCGGACATGGGACGAAGTCTTCAATCTTGTATCTTCATAGTCTTGGAGTCCGGCCGATGATGATAGTTCGGCTATCCGTACACCCCCTAGTCCGGGACTCCCTCAGGGTGCCCCCCTCTCGGTCCCAACCGGAAACACCCATGCCCCCTGACCGGATGACGGGCTTTCATCCAGGGCTATGGAACCCTCATCCCGGCCTCTCTATTTGGTGTGTACCAGGAAAACGGTTTGCAACTTACTATGCCATATTCGTTGCGGAAAACGTATGGTAGTACAGGAAAGAAAACAAATGGGAACGTGACTTGATTCACGTTGATACTGAAGTCAAATGGTCTGGCATAAGACTGGCATGCTACAACACTGCCATCTTACCCATTCTCATGCCATCACATGGCCATGCAAACTTATATCCAATAACGTATGGATTTCCGAAACTCACTTGCCTCATCTTTGCATGAAATATGACATTTAGCGAAATTCTCATAAACATGCCATGAAACTACTAAATGCAAACATGCAACAACCACTCATCATATCAAAAGTTCAAACATGCTTGCCTGGTTCAAAGTAGTCGGAGTCTAACTTGGCGAAGTTCGCGGCTCCGTCACCTCCTCCGGTATCTACAGTATAAGAAAAATACGTACTTAACGTAAATACCGCGAGTGCACAGAAAAGTGTTCCAAATATTTTTCAAATAAATATGAAAAAAAACTAGACAGAAAAATAAAGATGACAGAAAAAGAATCAATCAAAAATCAGTTTCTGTTTAAAAGTTATAAAGGTTTTAAAACCAGGGACTTATCTGTAATGAAACAGAAAATTTCCAGGGGGTCAACCGATAAAACAGAAAATGATTCGGAAAAAGAGAAAACACTGACGAGGGGGTCCCACTCATCAGGTTTAAATTTTCAAAGGGGAAAACAGGGCTCGTCGGCGCCCGAGAGTTGCGGTGGTCGCCGGCGGTGATCCACTGTGAGTTAGGATGATCGGAGAGTACCTACGTGATCAGGGTGTCCTTCCGCGTCGGTGGGTGGTGGTGGTGGTCGTCGGCGAGCACCACACGACGGTGGTCCTTGCTCCGGCGGACGGTGGCTCGGGTGGAGTTGGATCTCGTCGGGAGGGCTGCGGAGGTCAAATTGAAGCTTGGGTTAGCTCACTGGGTGCTCGAGGTGGCTACTGACGAGGTTTGGGCGTCGGGGATGGCCTCACCGGAGTGGATCGAGCTAGTGGCCGAGGCGGATCGGGGCGGCCGGAGTTGGGGGAGGAGACCTCCTCGAGGTCCTCCTAGTGGCTTCGCGGGGTACAGGTGAGGTGTAGTGGTGGTGCGTGCTCGAGAGCGAGCTCGGGGCTCCTTTTTATAGGCGATCCGAGGCAATGGCCGTGAACGGGGATCTTCGGCGATGGTTACGGCGGCGCAGTGCTTGGTCGGGTAGATTGGGTGGTTGATCATCGATGTGGAGGTCCACGGGCTCCGTTTTGGGGCTAACCCAGGTTGGATCGGGCGTGCTGGCTGGTTTCGGCAGAACGGGGCGGCGCGGGCCCGTCGGCGGCAGAGGGCACGCCCTGTGCTTGCCGGGCCACGGCGACGGTGCTGGTGGGTGCGCTGGCGTGCATGAGGCCACGCGGAGGGCTAGGGAGCATTGGGCGGTGCAGAACGGCGTTGCGAGCCGGTGCTGGCTCCGTTTGGCCGCCACGGGTGGCTCTGCCACCGCAGAAGCTGCCGGCGTCGGTGATGCTCGCCGCCACCGACACCTGCGTCCGTCCAAGCGGGCGTGCGGTGCTCTGGCCAGGGAGAAGGGGCCGTGCGCAAAGCGCCAGGGTGCACGGGTGATCAGTGACAACACTCTGACGAAAAACGACACTGCAAACTCTGAACTTTCTGAAAGTGCACAGGAACAGTGCCGGCCAAGTGTTCGAGAAAATGGTTTTGGCATGTGGGAAATTTTCCTTGAGCTGATTTTTGGTGGGGTGGCCTCTCATTGCATTTGGGAACTGCCTGGATTTTGGTAGAATTTTTGGGGAAGAGGAGATATGAATTTCACCAAATTTGACAAACCTGGTCCAAACTTGCAGAGGATGAAATTTGAAAATTTTGTAAAGAGGAAGAGTGGATCTTGATGGTTCCAGGTTGTGGGTGCTAAGGACTATCCAGAAGAGTTGGTTTGAGATCAAAACTCAAAGGGAATTAGGCACTTGCTTTGCAAATCACCTAGGCTTAAAATAAATGACAGAATTGTTTTGGGGATAAAAATAGATGGAATAAAATCCAAAAATGGATTTAACTTGTTGGGACAGAATGCTTGGATTGCCCCAAGGTGGAGGGAGGGGTTTTGGGAGGATTTACCACATGAGGCATGGTAAAACCAAGGATGGTTCAAAACAAAAGAGTAGCTCCAAAATCTTTAGGGTTTGTTTTTAAAAGAAAAATAAATTTCCAAGAAATGTTTTTGAGAAGGGAAACTCAAAAGAAAGGTTTTTAATAACCAAATATTAGGGTTGTAGAGGATGCAAAAATCAAAGTCCTTGCAAAGGGAAAAGTTTTTGAGAGAGAGAGGTTTTAGAAAGGATTTAAATGGCCTTTTTCAAACCAAGCAAGGTTTTTGCTGAAAACAAAAACTAAATTTTTTGGAGTGTCACAATACTGTGTTGTTCTCTTGTCTATTGACTATATACACTCACAATGTCGTGGATCCCAGATGTCAGGAAAACACTAGGAGGAAGCATTTTATTTTTCCATATGATGACGTGGTGGGCCCCTACTGTCATCCTCTCCACGTACTTCTGCCGATTCCTGTTGTTTGTTGACCATGTTGACAACGCGAGAGGGTGGCGCCGCGGCGAGCGCAACAAAGCGCGTGCAGGACGTCGGCGTTAATGATTTAGGAGACGATGGGGCGGCGATGCATGCGCTGAGGCGCAGCCAGCCGTGGGAGGCGGAAGCAGGCGGCCCCATCGGCGCTGGTTTGGTTTGGCGGCTGGAGGAAGACAGGACTGATAGAACAATGTGGCCAATAAATAGGAATAATAGAACTGGGAAGTTTCTGTTTCAAGAAGATCACAACTGTAAAACTGTGTATAAGAAATAGTTTATGAACAACATATATAACAGAAAACAGCTCGTACCATAAGTTTCTCAACACAGTTGGACATGTTCAACGAGTGCAGCAGTGGCACACATATCCCACGTGGCCTTCCACCATTGAAACGCCCCACAAGGACCTCAAGACGATCAATAAAGTGTAGGAACTTGTGGATGTCATCCCATTCAACTTCAGTGCCATCAGTAACAGCCGAGTTACTATAGAATAACAAACGAGCAGCCTGCTTAACTCTGAAAAAACCTACACGTGCCACCAATTATAAGAAAATATTAGTTAGAAGTAGCATCTTCGTGAGAGATTCATTGCTACTTCTAATGTTAAATTGTGATTAGTTAGACAGAATAGGTGGATTAAGAAGTAATCGAGGCAACAAGCAAGAACCAGATACAAAACTAACATGGATGAACAATTGGAACAACGTAGGGGTGGAAGATCGCAGTGAAGATGAGACCAGGTTCTGCTATTTCCATCAACATTCGTGCACCAACTTTTAGTCTGTAACACTTGAGAAAGTTTATCCAAGTTTGGCCATAAAAAAAGCAGCGATTTTCTTGGTTCATGAAGCCAACTTAGAATGTATATCCATGGCTTGTCTTCACTGTGACCATTAAACTAGTGTATTCAGTTATGGGAAGGCCGAGCATCTTGAGTACATGTGTTCTGGCAGAGCAAACAATACACCGCAGGAAAAATAATATGAGAACACAATGTATTCCCTATCCAAATCTAGAAATAACTTCCTTCTTCACGTCAGTGTTGACCATCGTACTAGTAGTACCTTTTATCCAAATATAGCAATCCAAATTCCAAATTAGTCGACAGCATGTTCAAAAAAAACCCACCCTCCCGGATAGAAAAGAGGATTCTAGGAACATACTGTGCGCGTTTCAAAATCCTGTGTTAGGGTGAGAAGGAACAAGTGTGGCGTCTCACCGAGGGCATAGATACCTGTAGGGTAATTGCACTTTGGGCACTTCAAATGAAACACACTAGATTCAGTAGGAAGAAAAATGCATCAACAGCGGCGGCTGCTATCCTAGGATTACCTGCGACCAAGGGACTTGGATTTATCAGGGATGGATGAAGAATTCGTACATGGTTCTCCATGAGAAAAGCCTATGCAATCGCCGAGAGGGGTTTTTCTCTGAACAAGCAGACGAGGGAGAAGGGGAATGAGGCCCAGTGAAATATTGCCGCTTCGTCCGTCCACCTTACTGCTAAAGCTGGAAAGGGGGGTTTGTGATTTGACGGCTCATTTGGCATTACTGCGGCGCTACGACCGAGGTGTGTCTACCGTGCAGTTGTGCGCTCTAATTTGTGCATATGGCACGTGGTCTCCATTACAGGTTGCCCCACATATCAGCGAAAGGAAGTAGAAAGACAGGAGTAACTAGTTACACATAAATATATATTTTGACAGAGAGATACTCCCTTTGTAAATAAATATACAAATCTTTTATATCACAACTTTATACATAAGAAAAATCAAGGGGAATATATATAACATATATAATTATAAAAAAGTAGAGTTGTTTTTAACACAATATAGACGAGTTGGTGATGATGGTGTGACTGCCATCCTGCAATATAGGCCGTCTGATTTATATCTGACGGATAGGAAGAAAACTATGGCAATTTTGCAAAAAGGTACCCACACACCTCTCCACATTTGCAAATAAGGCCTTCCCTCATTCATCCTTTTCTCTCACAAGATAAAATAATCATACAAATGCATCTTGATGTTACGTGCAACGCACGGGCATTATGGGAGTTCAGCTTTGTTTATGGGGGTTCAGCTGAGAATGTAATACTCAGACAGGCTCACGGTTCTGGACTTTGGGCCGCAGGCCCACCCTGCATGTTTGGGGGCCCATGTGTTCTTCCTCGGCGCTTTTCATATTGCAAGCGATCGGTACGGTGCTGGTTTTAGATGTTGTCGCAAGGCAAATACACAAAATTGAATAATGCACGGCAACTGTTGGAATGAAATCGAACGACAGTTCCTAACCAGCAATCAGAGTTGCAATTCTATCAATGATATACCATGTGATAAATAATAATGTCGTACTACTTATACACACAGGACAATTGTTTCACCATGCCAGATTATTACATCAAAATCTCTTAGAGGATAGATCAGTTCGGCAGTTGCGTGCTGCTACTGAAGAATTTCGAAGTTGATTTGGACCAGCTCTCCTTGCCGAGAAAGTTTGATTTTGACATCATCCCCTACCGCAAGATATGATTTAGATTTGAACCTTGACCATCCTTTAGCATCAATCATCATGTGACCATCCTTTGTACTTACGGTATATTGAGGAGGTTCATTCACACCAAGGTTGCGCATGGTAAGAGAAACATGGCCGCGGTCGCCCGGATTGTTGAACGACTCCCCCGTTGCTCTAGGAATTCTCTATTTGCAAACAAGAAGACATACCCAAACAGTTAGATCAACACAGTGAATCATGTGAAACAACATGGAAAGAAAAAAGAATGAAGCACTTGGGCGACCAATGCTTACCAAGAAGGTGGACATGTCAGTTTTTGTAAGGACTTTGGTATATGAAGTGCAAACTGCAGCTCAGTCTGTTGCCGGTGCAACTGCACGGGCCGGAGCAGATGCAAGTGCAAGTGTTGGTGCAGGTGCCGAAGCCGCTGCTGCTGCCGGAGATGGTGCTCCTTGTAGAGCTGGTGCTGGTGTCGGAGCAAGTGCCGGTGTCGATGCCCGATCCTCCGGTAGATCAAACTGATCCGCTGACGCGGTTGGTGCCCAATCCTCAGATAGATCGGACTGAGCTGCTGCCACTATTAGTGCTAGAGCAACTGCCGGTGCTTGACCCATTGCTGAATGTGGTACCAATGTGCGAGACAGCGGCGATCGTGTCTGGTCTGTTATGATTAGCTTTCTGACTTGACTAGGATCCATGACCGTGATCCAGTTTTTTTCTTCATTTATTTTAAATACGATAAGGACTAATTGTGGCGTTTTTGTTAAACCAAACTGCAGTTCATCATAGGGATTCAGCTTGTACTCAAACAACAGACTGATCCAATTTTTTCCAGTAATATAAGTGATGGACAGTGCCTTCATTACTGACACGACATAAGAAGTGAAACCTGCAAATATAGCCATCGTAGAGCAAACCAAACGGTTTATTCTGCGATGAATGTCACATGGCAAAACTTGCATCGTAAAATTGCAAGAAAAGAAAGAAAACATGACATTAAATCAATAAGATTTACTTGATGTGACACGAGTGAATCCTTACCAGGAAATCACTATGTTGAAGTACTAAACAGAAGAATGATCGTCCAACTATGGGTGGCATGAAGGGGCCCCGCCTACTCCCACAAGCAGGACAGTCCAAAGGTCGTGACAAATCGTATGGACCGAACATCCATGGGACTAGAAATCCTAGTGGGTGCGATAAACCCTGCAATGTATACAGATATTGGAGTGTAACCATAATTGATAAACCGTCCTCACAAAAAAGATGATCTGGATACGTCAAAATATACAGAATGAATTGAGTGGACAGACATTAACATAGACTGTTCTCAGGACTGACCACACAGCAAAAGCGGCAGTACTAATAAACAATACAGGGTTCACAAACACAAATCAAGTATTGAACGATAGTATTTACTATAGACAAGCAAAGTTGCACTAATTAAACTTTGCAGACTATTTCTTGCCACCGACCTACGGGATGAACCCCGCATAATTGACTAGGCCATGGACTTCGTGAGAGATGTCTACATGCACCATCACCATCTTGTCAACCTTGGAGAACCTAACAGAGTGGTCTTTCCACTCATAAACATGATGACGAAGATAGGCCGCATCAGATTTGTTGGGAAGCTTTACAAGAACCACACCCTTCATAATTGAAGGCACAGTCAGGAAATTGTTGTGGTCAAGTACAGCCTCGAGAACACGCCTGACAACAATGCTATAGGAAAACACTAGTTCAGGACACGTGGTGACAAGGACACAATAGCTGGATAGTTTAGCAGTAGAACTCATCCCCAGGTCTTCCAGTTCACACAACATGACTTTGAGAACTTCATCTCCACCGCGGACCTGGTTCTAATTCAAACAGAAACTATATTTTATTACTACCTTCGTTCGGAAATATAAGATGTTTTTCGATATTATACTCCATATATGACTACATATACGCATAGAAATGAGTGAACAAAGACACTAGAACATGTCTTCAAAGGCATGAGAGCAGAGGGATTACTTGCAATATCCATAACACAAGTTACTGAGGCAAATATACCCTCTTCAAAGGTAGCATTGATGTTCATAAAGTACTCCCTCCGTCCCAAAATTCTTGTCTTAGATTTGTCTAGATGCAGATGTATCAAGTCACATTTTAGTATTAGATACATCCGTATCTAGACAAATCTAAGACAAGAAATTTGGGACAGGGGGAGTAGTTGAAAGTAATCTATAAGAAATCAGTGTCAACTTGTCGCATGTTTTGGTCAAAAGAGGAATTTAGAACCGTCATTTGGCACACTAAAATCACATGCAAGATCACCCAGAAAGTTGTACTATCAGTACTAGTACTGCGTGTTAGATGAAAAAACATGATCAAGATCGAGAAAAAGATCGTCAACAAGAGACATTACCTGGACTTGCTTAATGAGGGATCCGGAGAGGGGGACTTGGACAGGGCGATAGTTTTGAGCTTGTCTGCAGTAGTCTCGGCGGGGTGCTTGCGCTTCTTCGTACCATGAGCCTCGACGGTTTTGGCCAGAGCCATAGACATCACATCAGCCGGTGCTCCAGCGTCCATCCTAGAGAGGAAGCTGAGAGAGAAAGTGAAAGGAGGAATGAGATGAGGGAGAAGCGAAGTGAGTGGGGGTTTTCTTCAAGAGAGGAAGCTGAGAGAGAAGAGTGAAATGATGGTTGCTTCATCCGTCCAACTTACTGCTGGAAAGGAGGGGGTTTTGTGATTTGACAGATCATTGGGCATTACTGCAGCGCTTCGATCGGGGTAGTCTACCGTCACTCTACTACGGAGTAATTTAGTGCATGGCTGGTGGACCCAGGTGCTGGCTGTCCCACATATCGGCGAAAGTGAGTAATTTAGTGCATGGCTAGAGGAGGATCCGCACGGTAGAGCGTGTCCACTGTTTTTCTGAAGAAGAAAAATGATTATAGCAAGCGTTTCCACTCTTATGACAGAGGAGTGCGAAACATGGCAGCCACTTGAACATACACAGTGCTCCTACTACTAGGCATATGCAGTGGTTCATACGTCAGTACTACACAATCTTGTTACTAGTGTAGTAAGATATGACAATAATAAATGATGTTGTGCGCGTGTCAACTACTCCTATATGTAACATAGTACCGCTTTTTTGACTGTCCGGTCGAGAATGAACGGTGAGATCAATGTTAATAGAAGTAGGTCTACAGTGCACGGAGAGTACGGTGCTAGAGTACTCCATGAAACATGAACCATATGAAGCACGAATAGTGTTAGGCAGGGTGTATGAAGGGTGCACGGGATGGGAGCAAAAGTTCCCTTCTCGACCCACTTTTGGGTGTTTGGCAGAGTACATGAAGGGTGCATGAGTCCAAACTAGTAGGTTAACAAAAATACACGAAGAGGAAACAACTTTATTGAGATGAGAATGCAACCAAACACACCCACACGCTTTGTGCTACAGTGACTGATCTGCACCGTCTGAGTTTGATCCAACGGTCATGTTGCACTGAGACATGGACATGCCCATGCAGAGGGCGCCTAAACACCACCGAAGTACCTCTGCTTCTCGAGGCGCACAATGTTGGTGATGCAGTGTGCAACCGCCCGCAGAGCCCGCTGCCGGTCGACGGGAGCCAGCTCGTCAAATACGGCGTCCAATAGCACAAATGGATTCCGGTGACGGAGCCCTGAAAGGATTCGCCCGGCAATGGCGGCAGCAGCCCGCAACCCCTCCTTGTCCAGCTCAGCCCCCACCATCGCGCGAAGACGGCTCAGCTCCTCGGAGATATAGTGAAGAAGGAGACCAGGTCAGGAAGCCGCAGCTCGTTGAAGTCGACCGGGTGGTCAGACGGGTTTAGCCCGACAGCCAGCATCGTCGCGCTGGCACGACGGTAGGAATCGCGCAGCCACAACACGTGTGTGACAACTTGGTTTACCAAGTGGCTGAGGCGATCTTGGACCTCGTCACGATTGGCCCACTCGCTCTCCAGCCGGTTCCCCTAATGGCCTATCGTATCTCCCGCTTTCTGTAGCAACACCGTTGATGCCTCGAGCATCTTTGTGGTGGACGCTTACCACTTTTGAAGCTCCGTGAACTCCTGCACATAAAGGAGGAGCATGGAACTCCTCTCCTCCTTGAGCTCACGGAGCTCCACGTCCTTGGCCCTGAGCTACGCATCCTTGGCATGGAGCTCCTGTGTCAGGCGCCTCACCTCAGACTCAGTGATCTGCTGCACCGCCATGGCACCAGGTAGAAGCAATGGGGAGAGGAAGCAAAGGGGGTGAAATGGCTAAAAGGCAATGCAATCTATGGCAAGGCGGAGGGAGCCAATTGAGGAGCGAGGAATCTTTTGGTTTTCACCACAGTAAAACACCAGTCGACGACTTCTCACATCAGAGAGCGGTGGGTTTTACAGGCAGAGTCATCGTGACTAATTGCTGCCGCGCCTGCTCCCGTCAATCAAAAAATTAAAAATCCTGCCGCGCCTGCTCCCGTTAATCAAAAGATTAAAAATCCTGCCGCACCCAAACACCAGAGCAATGCCGCGGTGGATATTTAAATTTACCTGCCGGCAAGTAGATAAAAAAAGGGGTGAAAAAACAAATGTGGCGGCTGCCTAGCTAATCGGTCGAACTAGCCCAACTAGCTAGCCACCATGCTTCACTGATGTACTCAGCGGGAAAGGTGGTATTTCGTGATTTGACGACTCATTTACTTGCTTCGGCGCTACGACCGAGGAGGACCCAGAAAACGCGCGGTAGGGCATCCCACATCAGGAACAATATATGCGTGCACCACCCGGGAGGACTCCAAAACCGCACGGTAGGGTGTGACACGTCTCGGCTCAGAGGAAAAATGTGCGTGTAAAAATATACTCCCTCCGTCTAGGTGTGTAAGTCATCTTACAAATCAAATATTCCCAAAACACTTGGGCGCGATGCATTAACTTCTATCTCGTTTCTTGTTTCTTGACATATCAACCAATAAGAGATGAGGGGTGTGCATGCTTTTAATAATTTGAGACTACCAAACACGACATGTAGTGGTTAGTTCATTGCATGCAATGCTATTAATTAGCAAATAAACATTAAGGTCTCTCATTTTCCCCTCCTTGGTCACGGTGACTTACTCACCTAGACGGAGGGAGTACTGTATCAGACATCAGCAGTAACTCTAGTACCTATGGTTCGACCTCGGGACCCAGCTAGTCGGTCGAAAACACCCCACTAGCCACACAGCTTCATCATGCAAACGTGGCATGGAGGATATATGTGGTTAGCTCCGTCTCGACCAGACACAACGTCTCTTGTTCTAGGCGATTCTTCTATTTTCCAAGCTTTTTTTTAGTTGTAATAACACCATGACAAGCTAGCACCGCTCTTCGTGTGTGCCCGTGCAAAGGTTAGATGATGGAGAGAAGAGAGATTGAGATCGCAAACCTGGGACCCACCAGTAAGTGAGACAACATTCATGCACGTGTTGACGAGGCACTCCCTCTACTCTACTCAACGTGATACTGTATAAAATCAAGTTATGGGACAAAGCCAACAACCGTTGTTGTTTCAGGCTATCGACTTATGCTTTGTAGTCCAGGTTGCCAATTCGAATCTTGTCTTTCAGATTTGTTAGTTTTAGGTCCAAATTTGATTAATGACAAGTGGGACCCCCGTGTGTTGTTCCGATATTTCAGTGTAGGATGGTTTTTTTGAACAAACACTTTGCGCGATTAGACATGTAACGGCACGAGTTACACGTATTTTGCAAATTTACGAACAAAAATGACAGCGGCATAGAATATCACATCCACCCCGCAGCTTAGATACTATGGTGATACGAGTTTTTACACCGTTGGAAGTGAGATCCAATGGCTTGGGAGTAGTCTTTGTAATTATGCGCAATTTCCAAACTCTCCAAAGGTTTTTTTTGCAAATAAAACATTCAGGCCTCGTGTGTGCCACTGCATCTTCGATCCAATGGCTCCCCGTTGCTCATATTAGGTGCTCCCCGTAGCTTAATTACCCTCTACGGTGATATGAGCATCTAGGTCGTATGATTAGTGATCAGATGGCACATGCGTAGTGCTTGTACTTTCTATGCATTTCCCAAACTCTATCAGCCGTATATTGCAAAAACATTCAAACCTCCTACTGTGGGACGTTAGATATCAATGAACTCGGATCACCATAGAATCTACGATGCGGGAGCACCTCATATACTCCCGTGCGAGAAAACATAAGGTGTTATCGCAGCTTGGATGCTACGGTAATACGAGCTTCGAGGTCGTTTGATCTGAGATCCAATGGCATCTGAGCAGTCTTTGTGCTTGTAAGCAGTGGCCGAACTCTTTTGGGGCTTTTCTGCAAAAAACCATTCAAACCACCGAGGAGGTGTTGGGTCACAAATCCAACGGCTCCTAAGAGCTTGTATCACCAAAGCATCTAAGGTGTGGTAGCACATGATATTCTTACATATAGGAGAATATGATGTCCTCCTTCATCTTAGATGCTACGGTGATACGAGCTTCGAGGTCGTTGGATATGGGATCCAAGGGCATCTGAGTAGTTTTTGTACAAATTGTGTGCAATTCTCAAACTCATCAAGGTTTCCTGTAAAAATATTAAGACACATCATGTGAGCTGCTATATCTCAGATCTATAAGCTCCAAGCAACTCGTATTGGCATATAGCATCTAAGGTATGGGGGCACATGATATTCTCCCGGGGAGGAGGGGTGGGGGTGCACAACCAATCGGTTGTTGGGAGGGTGGGGACAAATATAATCTAAACAACCCTAAACAGAGCTCCACAATTTTATCTAAGGTCGAGGGGTTGACCCCCGACAATCATAGCTCTGCCTAAACACAACATTTGCATGTACTGTAGTACTAGACTTAATATTCATGTTTCAGTTTCATGTTCATTTTAAATATTGAACTAAGGACCATGCATGTCTTACATTTTACTCCCTTCGTTCCTATAAATATTAGTCTTTTTAGAGATTTCAAATGGACTGGCACATATGGATGTATATAGACATATTTTAGAGTCTAGATTCACTCATTTTGCTCCGTATGTAGTCACTTGTTGAACTCTCTAAAAGACTAATATTTATGAATAGAAGGAGTATTTTTGAATTTGTGTCATACATGCATGGTTTGGAAAAATAGATGCACTATACTTATTGGATTCTTGTTGTGTTCGTGCATGTCTCTCTCTCTCTCTCTCTCTCTCTCTATGTGTGTGTGTGTGTGTGTGTGTGTGTGTGTGTGTGTGGTCATATGCTTGATACATACAAAGTTTTCTCACCCATATTGTTCATCTTTTAAATTTGAATTTGCATTGGAAAACTTACTAGGGATACCATGAAATGTGAAATCCACGTTGAGATCACTATATCACAAACTCACTCTAATTCAACAACTCGTCATAAATCAATTACCACGTTGAGATTAGTATTTGCAAGGAAAATACGGGTATTGTAATAAACATAGATTCATGCGGCAATTGAAAAGGTTCCTTTCATATTCTCGAATGGTAGGACCCAACGGCATACCAGCCAGACCTTGGCTCCTGTTGATCCTGAAAAAAATTAAAAAATAAAAAAATAAAAAAACCGGGCTCATGTCCTTCGGTGGCGTGCGTGGTACGCACATTAGGCAACCCCAACCAATCGAGCCTCAGCGTCTCAAGTCAAAATATCTGGCGGCCAGAATTCCAGCCCTAGGAAATTCCCCTCATGTCCCCGGTCCATAATGACTACCGATGAACATCGGAGGGATGCTTTAGTAACTAGACAACGTTACCTACCGTGCCGAGCACGGTTCAATTCCCTCGGTCGCTAATCGTCAAGGTCACCCGTCAACTGCATTGCCTAGTACTACTACTACTACACCAGGATGAGCACAGAATTGAGCCCGTTTGTTCGTGCCTAGTACCCTGTGGCCTTGTGCTTTTCGAGCGATGCCGGGCTACGGGTCTAGTGAATGGCCTTGAGGCCTCTCTGTCGCGACCACGGGGTGGTCGATCAGCCGTATTGTCTCCTGGTGAAGCAGGATCATATGCCTCCACCTCTAATCGGGGGAGCAGCTTGCTTTTGGGGTAGCTTTTGGAGGGGCATTCGAGTTCATGTTCTTCGGCCGCGAGGACTTCGGTCCATCTGTCGGCTAGCAGATCTTGATCAGCTCTAAGCTGCTGCTGCTTTTTCTTGAGGCTGTTTGCCGTGGCCATAAGCCTGCGTTTGAAACGCTCCTGTTCGACGGGATCCTCAGGTATGACGAATTCGTCATCGTCGAGGCTTGCCTCGTCTCTGGAGGGAGGCATATAGTCCTCTACCTCTTCTTCGGCCGCCCTCTCATGAGGGCTGGCGTCCCCCTCCTCCTGTGCTGGATCTTGCTGGAGTGGGTTGTCTTCGGCGCTATCCGGTGTATTATTGTCTCCGGTGCCGGAATCCTCATTCTTGCTATGGCGGGATTTAGAGCGGCGCCGCTGACGCCGGCGCTTGGGCTGTTTCTTGGAGGGGTCATCCTCCGCTATTCCTTCGCCGTTCCCATCCTTTGGGATATCCACCATGTATATGTCGTATGAAGAGGTGGCTTTCCACTGCCTGGTGGGCGCTGGTTCTTGGTCGTCTCCGGCATCGTCGTCCATACTGTCGATGTCCTCGGAGTCGTAATCTAGCATGTCGGTTAGATCGTCGATAGTGGCTACCAAGTGGGTGGTGGGTGGGCTTTGAATTTCTTCGTCGTCCGCATCCCAACCGTCCTGGCCGCAGTCCGGCCAGGCCTCTCCTGATAACGAGAGGTACTTTAGCGAACTCAAGATGTCGCCAAAAGGTGAACGTTGAAAGATGTCCGCCGCGGTGAACTCCATGGTTGGCGCCCAATCGGATTTGACTGGAGGGGGCGCGGGAGGTCCGGAGTCCGGCAAGGAGTCCGGCACCTCGGAGTCACGAGCTTCATGGGGGACAAGATCGGTGTTCGGCTCTATCGCTGTAGAGGTTGCAGCCCCCGAGGCGGTGTCTAGGCATCCATCCTCGATCTGCGGAGCTAGCGCCGAATTGAAGATCGTAGTAGTTTCGAGTGCGGCCTCCAGGGTACTGTCCGGCTGCAGATCTAAATCATGTCCGTCGTGACAGTGCGGCACGCTCGGCTGTGGCTCGGATCCATCGAGGATCAAGTCCCCGCGGATGTCAGCCGTGAAGTTCAAACTTCCAAATTTGACCTGACGGCCAGGGGCGTAGCTTTCGATCTGCTCCAGATGGCCAAGCGAATTGGCCCGCAGTGCAACACCGCCAAATAAGAAGATCTGTCCGGGGAGAAAAGTCTCACCCTGGACTGCATCGTTGATGAGGGTCGAAGAAGCCATCGAGCCTATCGGTGACGACACAGAGGAACTCTCAATGAAAGCACCAATGTCAGTGTCAAAACCGGCGGATCTCGGGTAGGGGGTCCCGAACTGTGCGTCTAGGCGGATGGTAACAGGAGACGAGGGACACGATGTTTTTACCCAGGTTCGGGCCCTCTTGATGGAGGTAAAACCCTACGTCCTGCTTGATTAATATTGATGATGTGGGTTACAAGAGTAGATCTACCACGAGATCAAGGAGGCTAAACCCTAGAAGCTATCCTATGGTATGATTGTTGTTCGTCCTATGGACTAAAGCCATCCAGTTTATATAGACACCGAAGAGGGCTAGGGTTACACAGAGTCGGTTACAAAGGTAGGAGATCTACATATCCGTATCGCCAAGCTTGCCTTCCACGCCAAGGAAAGTCCCATCCGGACACGGGACGAAGTCTTCAATCTTGTATCTTCATAGTCTTGGAGTCCGGTCGATGATGATAGTTCGGCTATCCGGACACCCCCTAGTCCGGGACTCCCTCAGTCCCCACCGACTTTCACGCGCCCGTGCACCTGCCAGCGCATGCGCCTGCGCGTGCACTGACGCGCACGCCCAGTCCGGTGCCCATGCACCTGCCAGCACATGCGCCTGCATGTGCACTGACGTGCGCGCCTGTGTCGGTGCTCGTGCACACGAATGTCTCCTCTGCGCTGTTGATAGCGCATGTCCCCGCGCGGGTGCCAGTGCCCCCCTAAGAGGCATGGATGGCCACCGTCGACCGCTTCCTTGCACCAACGCCGGTCACCTCCTCCCGCCAGTTGATTCGCTCCGAAGTCCAGAACATTTTGGCCTTCCTTGAAGCTAGGCCAACGTCCAGGAGTACGCCAACAATGGCGCAAGACACCGCCGTCGCCGTCGGTCAGTGGCCCACGACACACAGAGCATGGCAGAGGAGCCTCTTCCCACCGCAAGACGCCCCCGCCGCCGCCGCGTAATCTAAATTTGCCATGAAAAACGTTCGGATTGCCATGCTTAAAATCCGAACCTTTATTATTTCCTTTTATTTTATATCGATCATCATATAATTTAAAGTCGGGGTCAGACTGAATGAAATCTATGGTTTGATCGATTGAATGTTCTGCTAGAGTCGTATAATTAAATATAAAACGTCATCAAGCCACATGTATTCCTTGTCATCCAACGACCTAGACTGCTTCAATGTCGAGCGCTCAACACGTTTAGCGTGCAGTTAATTTCATGCCAAAAATAGTGCTAATCACATAATAACACGCAAATAATATCCTACTTAATATCCGCATGCACTTAATATACTTCCAAATTAACGTGCATTGCACGTACACACTGACTAGTGCTGCTAGTACGTGAAACTGGTGTCATGACTTATGAACGCGTCCAGATATGGTCAACGGCAACATCGCCCGTGAGTTCTTCGTGTTTGCCCATGCGTCTAAACGCAGAAGGGGAGGAGAGAGAGAGCACACAAGGAACCCACCAGTAAGTGAAGGCGAATAGTACTAAAAATAATATTACATGTTATCCATTAAATCGGCTGTGGTAAAATAAAAACATTATGTGAACAAAAGGGGGTACAACAAACATTGTTGTTCTACGTATGTTGCCTATTGACGTGCGGCTTGAAGGCCCAGTCGCATGTTCGATCCTTGTTCTTTATTTTTTAATTTGTATATGGGTCCAAATTTGTTTCATGACATGTGGCCTCCTTGGTGTGTAGTTTGTAGCACTTTAATTTGTGGGTCGAAATTTGTTCCATTCCAAGTGGACTATCGGTGTGTAGTTTTGTAGCTTATTTATAATAATTAAAGAGAACAACATAGTTTTTTGCAATAATACCATGGTGCGACGTTGAAGGCGAGAAAGGGCGTGCGAGAGAGCGATGACCGAGCCAGAGGGAAATCAACTAGGGGTGTTGCGGGGGTTGCAACGGTGTTTGGAGTAGTTGTGGGTCGAATGCAACAAAAATATAATCTAAACCGACCGGAATAAATGCCTACACAAATTAATCCAAAGTTGGAGTGCCCCTTGCAATGTAAATAGCTCCGGCTTTGCGAGGGATGGAGAGGTAGTAGCTTCAATGCGTGGAAGATACGGTGTGAGAAATCGAGGTCAATCGAGAGACATATAGATAGAGAGACAAAGTGAGTGTGGTCCGACATTCATTGAACAGATATATATGCTCTAGAGAGATATTGTCTGATTGAGCTTTTGGCAACGGTGAGGGCTGTAAGATAGAGCTTGAGAGATGATCCAGTCACAGACGTGTAGATATATTTTGTGTGTGGGAGGAAGCAAGGTCAATCGATCACATAGGGTCGATGTGCGATCAAAAGAGTGAGACGGGTTGGAGAGAGTGACCTAGATAGACAATGTGCATGAGAGAGTATACAATGTGAATAGGTCGAATTGGGCTCAAACATAGTGATATATCGTTTTTGTCCGAGAAAGAGCAAGGTCAATCGAGACATACAGAGAGAGAGAGAGAGAGAGAGAGAGAGAGAGATTGAGTGAGCATGGCCCGCCATGAGGTCGAAAGAGTGGCGGTGGCTTGGATGGACTGACCTAGATAGACAATCTGCGTGAGAGAGTATAGAGTGTGTCGATCGAGGCCCGAACAGGGAGGTATATCATTTGTGTGTGAAAGAAAACAAGGTTAAACGAGACTCGGATAAAGAGAGCAAGATTGAGCGAGTGTGCCCGCTATGCGGAAGAAAGAGTGAGACAGTCTCGAGGGAGTGACCTAGATATACAATGTGTGTGCATGCGCACGAGAGGTTGGGGGCTAGATAGGCAATGCATGTATTTAGCACGAGAGGGTGAGAGGGAGAAGGGGAGAGAGAGAGAGCTCAGCATGGGGTGCAATGGCGGGTGTGTGAGGTAAATACATTTGGTAACAGAGTGGAAAAGGGGGTTGCATAGTTGAGAGACTTAGAGATCGAAACATGGAGAGAAAGAATGAATGTATGTTGGAAACCGATAGCTTCCTAAGGTGGTTAGGAGAGGAAGATTGACCGATACAGGAAGTATGTAGCGTGTGTGCGGGGGGGGGGGGGGGGGGGGGGGTTGAATGTACATAGTACGAGACTTAATATCGATGTTTCAATTCGGTGTACATTGTAAGATTTGAACTGAGGACCATGCATACGACTAATTATTTCGAATTCGTGCCATACTAAGTTTCAAAAAGTTGACATTGACTCAATTTGTTGTGCTTTTTTGTAGGTCATATGTTTGAATCCATCCAAAAGTTTTCTCACTACCATGGTGTTCATCATATACATATGAATTTGTATCAAAAAAGTAGCATGGATGCAGTGAACTGCGAAATCCACGTTAGAATGGGAGATCGCTATGTGACACACACTCTAATTCAAATAACTAATTATGTGACACACACTCTAATCCACGTTAGTGTGGATACCGTTTTGATTTTTTCCAAATAACACCTCATTAATTAATTTATAGTACTCCCTCTGCTCACTTTTATAAGACCTTGAAGACATTTCAGACAATGTGCAAAACAGTTCATTTTAAGTTGCCTGAAACGACTTACAAAAGTGAACGGATGGAGTATCTCATTTCGAATGACTAATTATTGCAAGGAAAACACGAGCATGGTAATACATACAGATTCGTTTGCAAATGAAAGAAGATTCGTTTGTGTTCTCCAATGTAGGCGCACCAGGCAGACCAGGGTCGTCTTGGGGTGGACGCTGCTTCGGTGCCTTAAAGGCACCTGCCTTTGGGTCACTGACATGTGGGCCAGCCACCTGTTTGGCCCACATGTCATGGACACAAGACAGGTGCCTTAAGGCACCGAAGCATAGTCCTGTCGGGGTGGTCGCGTGTGTCGGACGGACGCGTAGCACCCAGCCACCCACCCCCCTCCCTCATCCCTCCCTCCCCCATTCCCTCACTCGGTCCCTTCCTCCCCCCCTACTCCCATCCCAAAAAAGGACGATGACAAAATAAGTTTGCTCTTCCACGTTTCAGATTGAAATATCTGGCGGCCCCAATTCCAGCCCTGCAAAATCTCTCCTCTCCACCGTCCCCTTCCGCGCCCAGATTGCTCAAATCCCTAATTCACCGCCAACCCAACCAAAGTTCGAATCGCCCCTCGTCTCGTCTCTTTCCACACCTCTGTGTCGGATGACAACGATGAAGACGACGGTCGCGCTTCACCACCGCACCGGAGCTACATCATCTATGCCCTCGTCCACCGCACCAGGTGGTCCACCGACAACGTCGGCCGCCGCAACCGATGTGCCTCACAGACACTGAGTTCCACCGCATCAGGTGTGCTTCACCAACGCCGTCTCCCAGCTCACCGGAACTACTTCACCGAGCACATCGTCGCACCTCCGCCCCCCGAGGCCGTTGGGGCTTCACCAACGGTCTCGTCCACTACATCATAGCGCTCCGCTGCCACTCAAGATGTGCATCCGTGCACGGCCAGCCAACGCCAGTGCATCTCCCTCAACGTCTCTGAAGTGATCTGCACTCTAGCTAGGCGAGCATGCCCAAACGCCGTCCCGAACTAGGTATCCACACATCACTCCCTTATGCACTGTTCCGACGATGTTTGGATATCCTTTCACTGCTCTCTTAGCTTACACGCCTATGCAACTCTGACTTTAACTCTTATTTCTTCTGGAGATATTATCTGAAACAAGCAAATCCATTTTTTAGCAAAGCATGACGGTGCTACGGGATCTGGTACACATCCTGCACACCCGTATAACCTTGTAAGTATTTGTCCTCCTGTACAACATCAAGGTCGATTCCTCTTATTTGATCAACCATTCGCCGTGTCAAAAATGCAGAGGGGGTGCAAGGAGCACAAGGCCTGCACATCCAAGCAAGTGGTAACATAGACTTGTACATGGAACATCCCAAGCGCAAGCAGAGCTGCAGTGAGCCTGTACAACGAGCTAGCGTAAGCCCCTGTATTTCATTTAATTCGTACTGGCATTCGTGTATGATTTGTGTGCAGTGGCGGATCCATGAATTCAAGTTACCAGGGGCGAATATTTAACATAAAAAATACGAAGGCACTTGCACTCCGGAAATCAACATAACTTGAGAAATGTGAAGCTACATGCACGTTGAAAACCAGCTAATGATCCAAAGTAGTTCAGATTATAAACACTAAATGATGCAAGCACCAAAAAACACAAAATGCAACATGGTATACAAGGACTACAAACATGGTCTGTACCTGCTTGAATTATTCGTCTCTGGCTGAAAATATCGAAGTGTAATTACACCTATAACCAGTGCGCAAACTGCATATCAATATATCTATCCTCCACAAGTATGCCAATAGTTTCAAACAACAGATTAGAAGAGTATTTATGCTATGTTGTCATGATATGGGGACTTTCTGGTAGATGGCCTCGATGTTTCCTCAAGCTATGAAAATGCATTATAATTTGCTTGTCATCAATGCCTGCAAATCTTTGCCTCTCTCAACATAGCAGATCATCATTAGACACTAAATCCTTCAATGAGCTTGCAAAATGCTTGCATTAGATCCCTCATTAGACACTATATGTTCATCACCAGGAGCATGTAAAATGCTTGCACCAAATCCTTCATTAGTAGTCTGTTCATTAGACACTTCAGGCTTAGGAACAACATGAGCTTGTATGTTTGCATCGGAAACTTGATTAGATACATTAGATTCAGTCAGTTCAGTATTGATTGGGGAGTTATAAAATAAGTAGAAATTGGTTTTATTTTCTCATAGATTCCCTACATACAAGCAGTTTTACAACACTGTCAGGTTTAACTATTGGCCAGAAGTTGAATTAGATATAATCAGGGATGTGATATACCTGCTCGTTGTGCATGCTACTCTTGCAAGCTGCAATTGTCTGTTTGCGCAAGCTCGATGCCATGCCCGTGCTGCCGCCGCAGCATCCCACGCAGGCTACACCCAGGGTTGGATCTTCATCTTCTTGTCCTTCCGTTCGCTTGAAACCCGGCGACTGCCCTCCAATGAGGGCGTGATGAAGTACTGTGTCGGTCTGTCCAACAGCGGCTAGGTTAGGAGCGAACCATACTGGAGGCTGGAGCGAATGAATTGGGATTTTTCCTGCTGTCGATCAATATGGGAGGCGTTCGTTTGGGCCGCGAGCCTGCTATAGAGCCTGCCTTGCACTTATGTTATTGGTCCATCCAAATTGAAACATTTTTATTCATTTTTTACATTGCCTGCTCGTGCATTGGGACGAATAAAACTAGCCTAGGCCAACCTGGACGACTCAAACTAGGGGCGCACTTTCCAGCCACCTGAGGCGGCCGCCCATACAAGCCCCTATGGTGGCGTCGCCCCTTTTTGCGTGTATGATTGGGTAGTGGAAAATATTCCAGTGGCGCTTTTGATTTACCCACAGAATGGTTGAATTGCTTGTTTCTATGAACTGAGTTCGCCAATAATATGAAGGATGCCAGTCTTTTCATCCTATTGTAGATTGCTTAGATCTCGATATGCCAAAAGTAATCGCATGAAATATACAGTAAAAGCCAGTGTGATGTCTGTGGCTACAACTAGTCTGACTACACGTCCTCATATAACATATCAAGGACGCACCATATTGCCAGATTAACCATTCGACTTACTAATGAAGTGTGTGAAGAAAGAAGTATTGGGACTGCGTATCCAAGCAATTTATGCCATGGACTCCTTCGTACAACCTTGTAAGCGAAAAAGAAGTTGTAGTGTGCATGTACAAAGAACTAGCATAAGTTCAGTTACCTGCTTCTCGGAATTTTAGTTAGCCACTTATTGCAAAATTGTTCAATTATGTTGCTTGGCTTAATTTAGTTTGCTACTGATTACATAATGCCACAGCCTGTTAATCATATTGTAGACTGCGCCTATCTATATGTTTGATACTTACTGTTAAGAATTACCTGTTTGCCTTAACTAAAATATCTACTTGTTTGTTTAACTGCTTTGCTGCTGCAACAGCGGGTTACAATGATGTTAATAACTACTTTTCAGCATCCAATTGAAACTCTTTAATTCCTTGTTTGTTTAGCTGGTTTGCTATTATAACTCCCAGTTGATATGTTTTGCTAACTTCAACTTTTCTGAATCCAATCGAAACATTAATGGCAAAATAGGTTAGCCCAAGATCAAAGAGCGAGGTCCCCATGGACATTGCATCATCCCACAGTAGTGGCACCGTCCCAATCCTGCATTATGAATTGCCAACTGCAGATGCTCTAGAGGCTAAACTAGTGGTAGAAAGAGATTTTGCATCTGCACTTAGAGATGAAGTTGACATGTTGAGGAAGCAAACAACACAATCACAAGCAGTACTCAAGACAACCATTAAATATTTGGTGGATTTCAAAATGAAGGAGGCTGAGACTGACCAGATTGTTATGGTCCTAAAGGAAAAAAGGAAATTAAATTCCTACTTGGTAAATCATAGGTCAAATGTTCTTTCCATCGTTGAATAACCTTTGTGTTGTCTATTCATGTAATCAATCAAACCATTTGTTTTAGAGATCTTGTAATAATTGTTTTTTTTGGTTTTTTGGTTTGTAATTTTATTTGAGCACAAGTCTGTATTAATTGATAAGACTCGGAGACATTTCATTTGGATTGTTATGCCAGACCTACAAATATGCCAATTGGGCTGAATGTGCATTCAGCAATAGTAGTAGTATAGATGGACCATAAGTGGCACGCATCGGAAAGGGCCAAGATGCTAGCTAAAAAAAGGATGCTATTGTAGCCCAAAAAAAGTACAACGGCCTGGCTTATGTATGTTAGTTCATATTATTGATCCATATACTCTATAAGTGTTTATATGTTTGTTAGTTATGTACATTCTTGGTTGATTGACTCGGTATTTGAATCTTGATACATCGCTTGTGTACATATCTAAATGGGAGTACACATTATGCTGCGTGTGACATTTGAGTTGGACATGAAGTGTTCCAAGTATTCGAATTCACCTTAAACTGGATTCTAGCTTCTGAATTTGAGTATCGGCATTTGTAAACCATATTCATATATGACAGTGGAATACATCTTTGTCGTCCTTTTGAAGATATATAAAAACACATAGAATGATTTATAAAGATTGATATAGGAATACAAAATGGATTCGAATTTAGTTGCCAGGGTAAACGTGGATGCTTATTGTCCCAAAATTCGAAAGAAGCGGCAAAATGTCCACTCCCACGTCGGCTGCCCGAAGCCAAGTGTTTGGGAGATGGAAATCACTATCTACCCATTACACGGACAATCCATCGGCCCGATTTCCACTGCTCTAAATAGGGGTCGGTTAGTAACTTCAATTAGACGTGACACGACCGCCTCTGAGCCCATTCCTACACGGTGAGCGTCAAACATGGGCGGCAAAACACATTTGATTCAAGCTCATCTGAAAGACCTCTTTTTCTCCCTCCATTCCCCACTCATACACGGTGGGAGGCAAAACAAACTCGACTCGGCCGAAATCGATGTAGGCAAATATTTTCAATAGGGGCAGGTTTGTAACTTCACTCAGACGTGACACAACCGCCCTACCTGTCAGCCCCATTCATACACCATGGGTGCCAACCATGGGTGCCAACCACCCTCTCCTCGCCCAAAATTGTTCTAGGCAAATATTGGCGAGATGCAAGATTACCGTCCTATCCCCAACCGACGAGACGTCCAAATTTTAAACGGGGGCTAAGTTCGTAACTTTCCCATATTTCAGACAGGCGCGTCCCAAAAACATGGTTCCCCATACCCCTCCCTCCATTTTCCGATTCATACACCGTCCGCACTAGAACACCCCATCCCCACACCAGCCTCCGTCCGCCACCCCATCCATAGCCGCCATCCTCCACCACATCCATCGCCATCGTCCTCCACCATGCCGGAGCGCCTACTAAGACCGCGTCGTCCACTGCTAGAGATGGACGTTTCTCATCCAAGGCGATGGACCAATAGCCTTGCATCGCGTCCTCTCGTTTCATCGGCGCCGTCGTCCTCTTTGTCAGGGACGCTCACACGACCTTCTCTTCCACCGCAACGGGACATATCCCCTGATGCACCCGTCTACTGTCGTAGATCTTCTTCAACGCCACCGACAGCCATCTCACCCCCGATGCCTACACGGCGCCGCAAGAGAGGTGGTACTTCATATCTCCTCAAGTTTTTGATCTCAACCAGAAAATAGATCTTAACTTGGTTTCTCTACTTTCTTTTCAACTCTTAGAATTTAGTTCTTAGTTCGAAGCAAACTATGGATGCTAAATATCATTTCTCCGGTTTGCAGCTTCAAATCTGCCATGGCACAGCCATAATACGGTTTAATTGATCATGCTTAGGGTTTAATTGATCATGTTGGTTCCGTGGTGGTTTCTTTAATATAAATCAGAGAGGAAACCCTCTTTTGCTAAAAAATATGCTTAGAGTTTCCCCCTTTTATGATCACTATACGATCAGAATACGTGCTTCATGTCATAATAACACTGCTCCACCCATCAAGCTAAACAAGCTTAGTTGTTCAAATACGAATCTGATATTATTAAAATAGAGTTGTTTAATTGGTCAGCTAAATGTTCCTAAATAAGTTTAGAAAATGCATGTTTGCCGCTCGGGTGTGTATCTCTACAGGGTGCCCACGGTGGGCCAGCCCACCCTGGGATTTTGGGTTGTCCCAGGCCCCGATTCCCCTCTATTCTGATGCGCGCTTCCGATCTCTACTCGCCCCAGCCGCCTGCCTCGTCGGCGACTTGCCATCCCCGGACGGCATGACTCAAGGAGGAGACGCGGGACTAACAGGAGGCCAGGAGCCGCTCGCCCAACAGCGTCACCGCTGCCCGGGCGCGCCGCGTGCCTACCTTCCCAGTCCGTTCAGGGCTCAGGCATGCAGCACCCACCAAGCCAACCCGATTTATCCTAAGATACGTCCTCAACACTCAGCAGCCACTCCTCATCACCCATTTTCTAATTCATTCATTACTCATTAGGCGGGACTATCATTAGGGTTTTTTGTGTGCTCATTGCTACCTACACTTGATGGTTTAGATTTATTTCGGTAATCTTTAGTACCTCTAAAGTTCACAGGGTTTTCAAAATTCCGGCCCTCGGAATAGACACTAGTAATTTTGGATTGTTGGTCATAGTGACATTGACCCAGATTACTACTGCAAGCCAGGTTTGTTGACAATTTTACTTGTCTTTCTTACTCATTCGATATAATATCCAATTATTCACGTTGATTAGTTGCAAACAATAAGTGCTAGACAAACTTCTTCATTCGGATTTTGGACGGTCTCTTACTGCAGTTACAATTCTGCATACTTGTCCTAGTAAGCTCACAAGTAAATGATTGATTCACTACATCTATGCTTGCCTTGTCATATTTGTTGTCAATATTCTTTTAGGGTGGACCACCCTGTTTCTAAATACTAGAACCGTAGACATGAGTGAATAGTATTTCTCTATGTGATCTCTTCCATCATGTGTGGGCAACGAACACGGCATTGTATAGAAAGAAAGTGTCATTTCCCGATTTTACATAGGTTTCGAAATTTTACATGGAATACAATCTGCCTACTTGCTTTGTGTCGCACTACCAACACTCCACCCTTGAAGCTAAACATTATGCCACTCATAATTGCTTAGTTTATTTGTTCAAATACGAATTTCATATGATTCTAATGTTCCTACTTCAGTTTTGAAATGTGTGCCTACCTGTTATAGAGACATATGAGTGGCATTTCTGTGTGTGGTCTGGTCAGCATGGTTGGGGGTGAACTTTGCATATGCAGGGGTTTATAGGGAGACACTTTTCGAGTTTAATCCGCAATGCATTCCATAGATAACCTGACTATTTTTTATGTTTTCATGAATCTCAGATTCTGAACAGCATCATAATGATTATGAGCTTGCGCGCATGAAAAGAATAAAGCAGAACAATGCCATGGTTGTCAAACTTGGCATTAAGGGACTGAAATCAAGTCTGGATGCAATGCAATGCAAACGCTCTCCACCTACAGATTCATGCTCAGAATATGATCCTAACAGTGATTCTGAGCTAGAGGGAGACCTAAGTCAATGTAGCTCCCTAGTGGAGGAGTCAGAGGAAGATGCCCTATCTTATTCACCCATCAAGGTACTTGCTCTAACTTTCCAAGGTTACATTGCTCGCACATACCTTGCAACTGATGCTTTGCATTGCTTCTACTTGGTTGAACTGCCATTAGCTTAGTTTACACATCGTCTATGTGAATACGCCCTGCCTATCCATTTTCAGTACATATTACATCTGTCATCATACCATATTTATCCATATTCAAATGATGTTTTTGTGTATCAGACATTCAAAAGGAACAGGCCGATTGCTGATCATGGAGGAGCACAAGCAAAGTATTTGGAAAAGGTAGTGGCACCTGATAAATCAAATAGCCCAATAGGTGTAGTTGCAATATCACCTGACCCACAAAACACCCCAACTCTAGCACACTCTAGCCCTACTACATTGGTCATTTCTGAAGCCCCAACTCAGCAGACCCCAATTGCAGCAAACAGTATGATTATGCCAGTTGACATAGCACCAGCTCTACGACGCAAAACCCCCATTCCAGCAAAGAGTACACGAAATCCAGTTGCCAAATCCCTTTTCGAACCAGAGAGAGCCCCAATTGCAGCAAATAGGACCCTTGTTCCATTTCTTCCCAGTTTAGAAGACGAAGTAATGTTGTTGTCAGGAACTTTGTGCGCATCTTTCCTTCATGGAAGGATTATACCACAGACACAGAACAATTTCCAGTCTTCCTCCACAACTTACACGTAAGTAATGTACTAATGTTATTCATGGTCATTACTGCATATGTTTCTGCTGACAGAAGACACAAGACTTCATTCTTTTAAATAGGCGAGGAGCAAACTGGATTGTGAAGACGAGCAAGGGTTGGTTGTACTTTTCAAGCACTCGTTGATGAAGTATCGTTCCTACCTGAGGCAAGCGCACTTCAATGGCAAGCCTTTGAATGAAATTTCTCTAAAGTCTCCGGTGCTAAATTTATCCGATGGTGACTGGAATAATCTTGTTACACATTGGTCTCGGCTGCAGCGTAAGGTACTGTCTATGATATCACATCACAATTTGAACCACATTTCTGCATCTGCCTTAATGTCTCACTTGTATGAAAATTGTTAGCATAAGAACATTCGTTCTCAAGGGAACACAAAATCTCGCAACTATACTGCACACTGCATTGCTCTTGTGAGTACCTCTTGCCCTGTATGACCATACTTACTTTCATAGCCGTTTGATTATGTAGCATCACTGCACATGTTAGCCTCGTAATCGTCCATTTGGTGGACATTATAAGATCCATATGGACTCTTACATAAATTTAGAATCAACCCAATGCTTTCGAAGAGGTTTAGCTCTGCAGTCCTCTTGTCAGGACTGCATAAATTTAGAATCAACCCAATGCTTTTGAAGAGGTTTAGCTCTGTAGTCCTTTTGTAAGGATTGAATGTGGTGTATCACTGTACTTACATTAATAGCTACTCCCTTCGTCCCATAATATAAGAACGTTTTGTACAGTACACCAGTGTTCAAAACACTCTTGTATTATGGGAAGAGGGATTGGTTCATTGTGTAGCATTCTGCATCTTATCTCCCCCGCCCATCATTTACTAAAAAAGATCAGATCTATATTTAATCTTACCAACAAGTAGAATACAGACAATGCCAGTGCAGAAGTGTAGCCCATTGCTCTTGTCAGTACATTTTGTCCTGTAATGCTTGTACTTCCAGGAATTGGTAGTTGATTATGTAGCATCAATCTGCATCTTCTCTTCATTATCCTCTATCCCTTCCAGTATTATCATATCTATAATTACTCTCTACAAAATGTAGAGTACAGGCAATGCTTATGAAGAGGATTCTATGCTGAAATTCTTGAGTTATCCTTCCCTTCACATGGAGAAGGGCATTATAAAGCCGGTGTTAACTGTTAATGTAAGCCAGTCCTTCTAAAGCCTTTCTCCTCAACTGCTATTTAATTTTCTTATACTCCGTATCATTTACTGCTGTTTAGTTTGCTGTTTCTACCAAAATGCATGTTCGCAAGAACCGTAAGTTCTAAGTTTTACTTGTAAAACCAAATTCCTTATTCATACCATGCACATTACTTAATACTCCCTATATGTATGCTTGTTTTGGTGGATCTATAATCCAGTGTGTGGTGAAGCATCCCACGTTTGCACCTTGTCATCTCCTGTTTTATCTTACTGATGTGGCTGATGATATGAACAACATGCCATGCACATGATCCAAAATAGATACAGTGATTTTCTTTGCCCTTCATCTATGCTTGTTATGTTGACATGGTAATCCAGTAGTGTGGTGAAGCTCCCCGCATTATGAACAATGCCAAATTATGCTATTGATATTTTGAACTTACTCTTTATTTTCTAATTTGAAATTGGATGGAATTGACAGCACAGTTATCATCTTTGTTTATACACATGCAAAACCTGTCATCTCTCTGCTTTGTTTCAGGGTGATATGCGTGATGGCATGCACAAGTCTGCTGAAGGCTGTGAGACAAACCCAACATATATTGCAGCAAAGAAGGCAAAACATCTTGAAGATAGCGATACAACCCCAAAGTCTTGTCTTGATACAGTGTTCAAGTTACTTGAGACTAGCAATCAGACAAGCTCACAGAATTCGTTGTCTGAATCAGTTCGACTTCTTTAGTCCCAAGTTCTAGCAGAAAGGCATTCTGCAACTCAACTTCGACTTGAAGTCTTATCTCTAAGAAAGATTGCGAAGAACACCAATGAGAACCTCATCGCTAAACAGCTACACCTGGAAGCTATGACCGACATGCTAAGCCGGTCTCACAGCCTTGCTCAGCAGCTTGCGCAGCAGTTCCCCCGCAAGGCTAACCATTCTTGAACTGTCTTGGAAGTGGTCTCGGTTCAGTATTATTTTTTTACGCTGCAATGGTGCCCAGTTTTTGTAATCTGCTTCTTCGTTATGCTTTATGATCACTGGTGGCGAACTTCGATGCCCAGTGGATGTAATATACCTTAAATCCTTTATTGTATAGTGTAGGTTTATTCTTAGTTACTATGCCATAATTTCTTTATTGTATAGAGTATGTTTGTTCTTAATTCCTACTAGTTACTGCCATCATTCGCTATCTGAAAAAAATCAGATGTAGTCGACCAGGCCGAAGCATTCGACTCTAACGGGCCTGGTTTTTAGCGGGCCACACTTGGGCCGGCCTGCGTCTTTCTTGGGCCCGAATGACTGAGGCCTTCACACATTGCGCCAGGCCCAAACTTACACCGGCCTATATTTTAGTTGGGCTTTTTGTAGACCCAGCGCTTAATTTGGCCCAGGTAGCGTTGGGCCATTAACAGGCTGAATATTGTACTGGCCTGTTACGGGCGAGATGAAACCACGGGCCTTTAGCAGGCCAAAATGCATGTTGGGCCTCAATGTTCACTAGTCGTCGACGGGCCTTCAGCAGGCTGAAATGTAGACCGGGCCTTTTTGGGCCCAGTTAGCTCATGGGTCGTTACCAGGCCGACACATTTCTCGGGCCTTAGTTGGCCCACTGATATCATGGGACTTTAAGAGGCCGAAAGCTTAGTACAGGCATCAACGTGCCGAATTACACGACAGGCCTTTAACAGGCCCAAAGTCACGTTGGGCTTAACTGTTGCCACCTTTAGCACGGGCCATTAGTGGGCCCGATGTCCCGTCGGACCATATATGGCCCATGGGCAGCACGGGCCATTCCCAGGCTGAAAGTCACATCGGGCTGAAATGGGCCCATGTCTACATCAGGCCTCTAACAGGCCGAAAGTCACACCGGGCTGAAATGGGCCCATGTCTACATCAGGCCTCTAACAGGCCGAAAGTCACTGGGCCGTAGTTGGGCCCAAATATTCGGCGAACAATTAATGGGCCAGATCTGGCTTTGGGCCGCAAGTGGGCCCAAATATTTGGCGAACAATTAATGGGCCAGATCTGGCTTCGGGCCGTAAATGGGCCCAAATTTTGGGCGAACAATTAATGGGCCAGATCTGGCTTCAGGCCATAAATGGGCCTTTATTAAGCAGGCCGTTATTGGGCTGGCCCACTAGTACCTGATTAAGTACTACGGGCCTTTGACTGGGCCAGCCTTTTTAACCTATATGGGCCTCAGTTGGGCCCAGCCACGTGTCGACGTATCATAGGCATGTCTCCTCCAATGGACGGGCGACATCTGGCCCACTGACGAGCTGACAGGGGTTCCCTTTGGCCAATCAGAATTTGACACGTGGAAATTTCCCATTGGTCCGGGCTGTTAACGGGTTATCGGATCCAAAACCCGACCCGATCGCTTAACGGTGTTCCGTTACGGTGGATGCCACGTGTCGGTCACCCCTGATGAAAGCACTTCTATGACGCGCGATTTATCATCATGGAAATGGACACTTCTGTGATGATAATTTTGGTAATGTCATGGAACACTTCTACGACAGCACAGGTATGACTATCTTGATTCTGTCATAAAATCTTCATGGATGTACATGCATGACAAAAAACGCGACCTACTATGACAAACACGTATCATCACGGAAGTGTATTTTTTTGTAGTGCACCCACCATAAGAGAACCATCAACATAATGCAACACCAACAACGAGGACCCCTCACGTTTGCGCGAGATGGGGGGCATCTTAGGAAAACACCATAATAAAATATACACTCATACCAACCAAGATCACGATTAACCCATAAGACAAAATAGATCTACTCAAACATCATAGGATGGCAAGATAGTATTGCATAATAATATGAAGCATAAAGCACCATGTTCAAGTAGAGGGTACAACGGCTTGTGGGAGAGTGGACTGCTGTAGATAGATGGGGGAAGGTGATGGAGTTATTGGTGAAGATGATGAAGTTGTTGGAGTAGATCGTCGTCACATGATATTGCCCCGATGGCGTCTGGTGCCACCGGGAGAGAGAGCCCCCTCCTTCTTCTTCCTTGCCCCCTAGGTAGAAGGAGAATTCCCCCTCTGGTCCATGGCCTCCATGGCAGCGGAGGGGAAGGAGTCCCTCTGAGATTGGATCTCATTCTTTGTTCTCTTTTGTTTCGCCTTCCATAGATCTGGCTGAAAACAGTTTCTTAAATATCGGAGATCCGTAACTCCGATTGCACTGAGATTTTAACATAATTTTTTCCGGATATAAGCTTCCTTGAGCCCGAATTAGAGTTCCAACCGACTTACGAGGAGGGCACAACCCACCACCACGCGCTTGGGCTGCCTGGCGCGCCCTTGTGTCTTGTGGTGGCTGTGGGCCCCTGTTTGTGTTGATTCCACCTCCCAAAATTCACATATATTCCAAAATAATTCACCGTAAAATTTTATTGCATTTGGACTCCGTTTGATATGGATATTCTACGAAACAAAAAAAGATGCAAAAAACAGGAACTGACACTGGGCACTGGATCAATAGCTTAGTCCCAAAAAATAGCATGTTGCTAAAAGTATGTAAAAGTTGTATAATATTGGCATGGAACAATAAAAATTATAGATACGCCGGAGACATATCAGCATTCTCAAGCTTAATTCCTGCTCGTCCTCGAGTAAGTAAATGAGAAAAAAGATAATTTTTGATGTGGAATGCTATCTAGCATACACTTGATCATATATCTAATCATGACATGAATATTAAGACACGAGCGATTCAGAGCAATAGTCTATAATTTGACATAAAGACATCAATACTCAGGCATCCCAACAAACAATCATTTCTTTTGAAATATCAACGCTAAAGAAAGCTATCCCTAGAAAATCATATAGTGTTGTCATGCTCTGTCTTCTCGACATAAATTATTTGTCATGCACAACCCTGATGACAAGCCGAACAATTAGTTCATACTTTTTAATGTGTTTCATCTTTTTCAACCCTCACGCAATACATGAGCGCAAGCCATGGATATAGCACTATGGGTGTAATAGAGTATGATGATAGGGGTAAATATAGAGAAGACAAAAACTTAAGAAAGTCTCACATCAACACGGCTAACCAACTGGTTATGGAGATGCCCATGAATTGATATCAATGTGAGGAGTAGGGATTGCCATGCAACGGATGCACTAAGAGCTATATGTGTATGAAAGCTCAATATCAAACTAAGTGGGTGTGCATCAAACTCTATAATGAAAAATTCCCACTAGTATATGAAAGTGAAAACATAGGAGACTCTCCATATGAAAAACATGGTGCTACTTTGAAGCACAAGTGTGGAATTAGCATGCCCCTTCTCTCTTTGTCTCTTTTTTCATCTTTTTCCTTTCTTTTTTCTCTCTTGTTCGGAGTCTCCTCCCGACTTGTGGGGGAATCATAGTCTCCATCACCCTTTCCTCGCTAGGACAATGCTCTAAATATGAATAATGATGATCATCACACTTCTATTTACTTACAACTCGATACCTAGAACAAAATATGACTCTATATGAATATCTCTTGCAATGTGCCAGGATTTGGAATGATCTAGCATAACATATATAAAAAATGATGAACAGTGTCTGAGCCATGCATAAACACTATGTCAGCTATATGATCATGCAAACCAATGTGACAATGAATGCTCAAGTCATCAAACAAAAGAGGTGGAAGCTGCATGTCAATATATCTCGGAATGGCTATGAAAAGGCCATAATGGGTAGGTATGGTGGCTGTTTTGAGGAAGATATAAAAAATCTTATGTGTGATAGAGTGTATCATATCACGGGGTTTGGATGCACCGACGAAGTTTGCACCGACTCTCGAGCTGAGAAAGGGCAATGTACGGTACCGTAGAGGCTAGCAAATCGCGGAAAGGTAAGAGTGCGTATAATCCATGGACACACATTAGTCATAAAGAAATCATATACTTATTGCAAAAGTTTATTAGCCATCAAAGGAAAGTACTACTACGCATGACCCTAGGGGGATAGATTGGTAGGAAAAGACCATTACTCGTCCCCGACCGCCACACATAAGGAAGACAATCAATAATAAATCATGCTCCAACTTCATAGCATAACGAGAGACTATATGTGCATGCTTCGGGAATCACAAACCTTAACACCAATATACTTACTAACCACAACCGTTTACTAGTACCTCCCACAAATTACATCTCTATATCACAAAACTATTGCAAGGAATCAAACATATCATACTCAATGATCCATAAGTTTTATGTAGGAATTTAAGACTATCCATGCAAATGACCAATTCAATGACTTTCTAAATATATATAAGTGAACCAAGAGAGTTTAATTCTTTCTATAAAATACCATTCTCTAATAAAGTGAAGCAAAATGGCCTTCTATGCATAACGGTTTTCTATGTGAAGAGAAACAGGCAATCCAAACCTCAAATGATATATGTGAAGCACATGAAGCATTCTATAGAGCCATACTCAAAAGATTTAAGTGAAGTTGCTACTTCTTAAGCTTGCATTGGTTTTTCCCTTAAAGAGGAAAGGGTGATGCAACACAGTAGAGATAAGTATTTCCCTCAGTTAAGAACCAAGGTATCAATCGAGTAGGAGAAGAACGCTCAAATAACCAATACCTGCATAAACAATCAGACACTTGCACCCAACGTGATAAACGGGTTGTCAATCACTTCACGATCACTTGCAAAGGTGAGATCTGATAGATAAATAAAACTAAACAAAAGATAAAATATTTTTGAGTTTTTGATTTATAGATCTGAAAGTAAAAGATTGCAAAATAGTAGATCGGAAACTATTATGATGGAAAATAGACCAGGGGCCATAGGTTTCACTAGAGGCTTCTCTCATCAAGGCAAATAATACGGTGGGTGAACAAATTACTCTTGAGCAATTGATAGAAAAGCGCAAAGTTATGACGATATCCAAGGCAATGATTATGCAATATAGGCATCACGTCCGTGTCAAGTAGACCGACTCCTGCCTGCATCTACTACTATTACTCCACACGTCGACTGACTCCTGCCTGCATCTCCTACTATTACTCCACACATCTACAGACTCATGCCTGCATCTAGAGTATTAAGTTCATTAAGAACAGAGTAACGCATTAAGTAAGATGACATGATGTAAAGGAATTAACTCAAGCAATATGATGAAAACCCCATCTTTTTATCCTCGATGGCAACAATGCAATACGTGTCTCGCTACCCCTACTTTGTCACTGGGTGAAATCACGCAAGATTGAACCCAAAGCTAAGCACCTCTCCCATTGCAAGAAAAACCAATCTAGTTGGCCAAACCAAACCAATAATTCGAAGAGAAATACAAAGATACCAAATCATGCATATAAGAATTCAGAGGAGATTCAAATAATATTCATAGATAATCTGATCATAATTCCACAATTCATCGGATCTCAACAAACACACCGCAAAAGAAGATTACATCAGGTGGATCTCCAAGAACATCGAGGAGAACAAGGTATTGAGAATCAAAGAGAGAGAAGAAGCCATCTAGCTACTAGCTATGGACCCGTAGGTCTGAGGTAAACTACTCACGCTTCATTGGAAGAGCAATAGAGTTGATGTAGATGCCCTCCATGATCGAATCCCCCTATGACAGGATGCCAGAAAATGCCCCAAGATGGGATCTCACGGGAACAGAAGGTTGCGGTGATGGAAAATTGTTTTCACAGAACTAGGTCAGGGGGGTCGCAAGGGGCCCACAAGGTAGGGGGGCGTGCCCTACCCCCCTAGGCACGCCCTCCACCCTTGTCGCTGCCTCATGGCTCTTCTGACTTGAACTCCAAGTTTCCTGGGTGTCTTCTGGTCCAAGAAAAATCATCGTAAAGTTTTATTCCGTTTGGACTCCGTGTAGTATTCCTTTTCCGTGAAACTCAAAAACAAGGAAAAACAAGAAACCGTGAAACTCAAAAACATGAATGCATATAAAACAACCAAAAAAGATAATATAATAGCATGGAACGATCAAAAATTATAGATACATTGGAGACGTATCAAGCATCCCCAAGTTTAATTCCTGCTCATCCTCGAGTAGGCAAATGATAAAAACAGAATTTTTGATGTGGAATGCTACCTAACATATTTGTCCATGTAATTTTCTTCATTATGGCATGAATGTTAAGATCCATAAGATTCAAAACAAAAGTTTAATATTGACATAAAAACAATAATACTTCAAGCATACTAATAAAGCAATCATGTCTTCTCAAAATACTATGGCTAAAGGAAGCTATCCCTACAAAATCATATAGTCTGGCTATGCTCCATCTTCATCACACAAAGTATTCAAATCATGCACAACCCTGGTTTTATCCAAGAAATTGTTTCATACTTTAGTATTCTCAAACCTTTTCAACTTTCACGCAATACATGAGCGTGAGCCATGGACATAGGACTATATGTGGAATAGAATATGGTGGTTGTGGAGAAGATAAAAAGAAGGATATAGTCTCACATCAACTAGGCGTATGAATGGGCTATGAAGATGCTCATCAATATATATCAATGTGAGTGAGTAGGGATTGCCATGCAATGGATGCACTAGAGCTATAAGTTTATGAAAGCTCAAAAAGAAACTAAGTTGGTGTGCATCCAACTTGCTTGCTCATGAAGACCTAGGGCATTTGAGGAATCCGTCCCATCGTTGGAATATACAAGCCAAGTTCTATAATGAAAAATTCCCACTAGTATATGAAAGTGACAAAATAGGAGACTGTCTATCATGAAGATGATGGTGCTACTTTGAAGCACAAGTGTGGAAAAAGGATAGTAACATTGCCCCTTCTCTCTTTTCTCTCTCTCTCTCTTTTGAATGGCTTCTTTGGCCTCTTTTTTATTTGGATTCTTTGGCCTCTTTTTTTATTTGGCTTCTTTGGCCTCTTTTATTTTAGTTTCCTCACATGGGACAATGCTCTAGTAATGAAGATCATCACACTTTTATTTACTTACAACTCAAAAATTACAACTCGATACTAGAACAAAATATGACTCTATATGAATGCCTCCGGCAGTGTACTGGGGTGTGCAATGACTCAAGAGTGACATGTATGAAAGAATTATGAAAGGTGGCTTTGCCACAAATACTATGTCAACTACATGATCATGCAAAGCAATATGACAATGATGAAGCATGTCATAATAAACGGAACGGTGGAAAGTTGCATGGCAATATTTCTCAGGATGGCTATGGAAATGCCATAATAGGTAGGTATGGTGGCTGTTTTGAGGAAGGTATATGGTGGGTGTATGGCATCGGTGAAAGTTGCGGTACTAGAGAGGCTAGCAATGGTGGAAGGGTGAGAGTGCGTATAATCCATGGACTCAACATTAGTCATAAAGAACTCACATACTTATTGCAAAAATCTATTAGTCATCGAAACAAAGTACTACACGCATGCTCCTAGGGGAAGGGTTGGTAGGAGTTAACCATCGCGCGATCCCGACCTCCACACAAAGGATGACAATCAATAAATAAATCATGCTCCAACTTCATTACATAACACTTCACCATACGTGCATGCTACGGGAATCATAAACATTAACACAAGTATTCTTACCAACCCACAATTACTCACTAGGATGACTCTAATATCACCATCCGTATATCTCAAAACAATCATAAGGAATCAAACTTCTCATAGTATTGAATGCACTTTATATGAAAGTTTTTTTATTATATCCCTCTTGGATGCTTATCATATTAGGACTAAATTCATAACCTAAGAACATTACCATGCTATTTAGAGAGACTCTCAAAATAATATAAGTGAAGCATGAGAGTTCAACAATTTCTATAAAATAAAGCCACCACCGTGTTCTAAAAAGATATAAGTGAAGCACTAGAGCAAAATTACCTAGCTCAAAAGATATAAGTGAAGCACGTAGAGCATTCTAATAAATCACGATTCATGTGTGTCCCTCTCAAAAGGTGTGTAAAGCAAGAATGCTTGTGGCAAACTAAAAAGTAAAGACTCATATAATACAAGAAGCTCCAAGCAAAACGCATATCATGTGGTGAATAAAAATATAGCCTCAAGTAAAGTTACCGATAAACGAAGACGAAAGAGGGGATGCCTTCCGGGGCATTCCTAAGCTTAGGCTCTTGGTTGTCCTTGAATATTACCTTCGGGTGCCTTGGGCATCCCCAAGCCTAGTCTCCTGCCACTCCTTATTCCATATTCCATCAAATCTTTACCCAAAACTTGAAAACTCCACAGCACAAAACTCAACAGAAAATCTTTAAGATCTGTTAGTATAAGAAAGCAAATCACCACTTTATGGTACTGTTGTGAACTCATTATTTATTTATATTGGTGTAATATCTACTGTATTACAACTTATCTGTGGTTCATACCCCCCATACTACCCATAGATTCATTAAAATAAGCAAACAACATATAGGAAACATAATCTGTCAAAAACAGAACAGTCTATAGTAATCAGAGAACTTCGAATACTTCTGTAACTCCAAAAATTCCGAAAAATTAGGACAACCTGAAATTTGTATATAAATCTTGTGTAAAAAGTTCAGATCAAAAGCACGCTCCTGTGAATTATGAAAATTATTCTTCTGGGCGCAAAAGTTTTTGTTTTTCAGCAAGATCAAATCAACTATCACCGTAAGCCATCCCAAAGGTCTTACTTGGCACAAACACCAAATAAAACATAAAAAAACATCTAACCAGAGGCTAGATGACAAAATTTATTGCAAAACAGCAAGGATAAATAATGGGTTGTCTCCCAACAAGCACTTTTCTTTAAAGCCTTTTAGCTAGGCATTGATAATTTCAATGATGCTCACATAAAAGAGAAAAATTGAAGCACAAAGCGAGCATCGTAAAACACGTGACAAACACATCTAAGTCTAACATACTTCCTATGCATAGGATTTTGATAAGCAAACAAGTTCTCAAGGCAATCAAAAACTAGCATATGCAAGGAAGAAGAAAGAGACATAGCAATCTCAACATGAACAGGAGTAATTTAATAACATGAAAATTTCTACGACCATATTTTCCTCTCACACAATAATTACATGTAGGATCATATGTAAATTCAACAATATAGCTATCACATAACATATTCTCAACATGGCCCACATGCATGCGAAGTTGAAACTCTTCCAAAATAGTGGGATTAACATTAACTAAAGTCATGACCTCTTCAAACCCACTTTATCAAAAAATTCATAAGATTGAACATTCTATAAATATGAGGGATCTAAAGTTGACACTCTTCCAAACCCACTTTCAATATTATTGCAACCATTATTATCAATCTTATATTCATCATGGGGCTTAAATAAATTTTCAAGATCATAAGAAGAATCACCCCAATCATGATCATTGCAACAAGTAGTAGACATATCAAAATTAGCATCCCCAAGCTTAGGGTTTTGCATATCATTAACATAATAAACATTAATGGAATTTATAATAACATCATTGCAATCATGTTTTTCATACAAGGCACTATCTTGAATCACTTTAAAAAAATTCTTCTTTCAACACTTCATCACACTTTTCAAATTCGCGAATTTCAAGCAAAACCCCATAGAGATAATCTAGTGCACTCAATTCAGTAGTAATTGGTTCATCATAATTGGATATTTTAAAAAGATTAGTAAGTGGATGAGGATCCATAAACCTTTTGGTTCTTGATTTTCAATGTACACACAATTATACCAAGCGAGCGAGCAAACAAACCAAGTAAGATATAAAGGGAAAACGGAAAGACGAACGGAAGAAGGGCAAATAAAAAGGCAAACATTTTAGAAAATTGTTTTAGAAGTGGGGGAGAGGAAAACGAGAGGCAAATGGCAAATAATGTAATGCAAGAGATGAGAGTTCTATGATGGGTACTTGGTAGGCTTGATGTAGATCTTGACTTGGCGTAGATCTCCCTGGCAACGGTGGTAGAAATTTTCCTGCTACTTCTTGAGCTTGCATTGGTTTTTCACTTGAAGAGGAAAGGGTGATGCAGCACAGTAGAGATAAGCATTTCCCTCAGTTAAGAACCAAGGTATCAATCTAGTAGGGGAAAAATGCACAAATCACCAATACCTCCACAAAAAATCAAACACTTGCACCCAACGCAATAAACGGGTTGTCAATCCCTTCAGGATCACTTGCAAAGGTGAGATCTGATAGATAAATAAAACTAAACAAAATATAAAATATTTTGGGTTTTTGATTTATAGATCTGAAAGTAAAAGATTGCAAAATAGTAGATTGGAAACTATTATGATGGAAAATAGACCCGGGGGCCATAGGCTTCAGTAGAGGCTTCTCTCATGAAGGCAAATAATACGGTGGGTGAACAAATTACTATCGAGTAATTGATAGAAAATCACAAAGTTATGACGATATCCAAGGCAATGATTATGCAATATAGGCATCACGTCCGTGTCAAGTAGACCGACTCCTGCCAGCATCTACTAATATTACTCCACACATCGACCGACTCCTGCCTGCATCTAGAGTATTAAGTTCATAAAGAACAGAGTAACATATTGAGTAAGATGACATGATGTAGAGGAATTAACTCAAGCAATATGATGATAACCCCATCTTTTCATCCTCGATGGCAACAATGCAATGCATGTCTCGCTACCCCTACTTTGTCACTGGGTGAAATCACGCAAGGTTGAACCCAAAGCTAAGCACCTCTCCCATTGCACGAAAACCCAATCTAATTGGCCAAACCAAACCGATAATTTGAAGAGAAATACAAAGATACTAAATCATGCATATAAGAATTCAGAGGAGATTCAAATAATATTTATAGATAAGCTGATCATAAATCCATAATTCACTAAATCTCAACAAACACTCCGCAAAAGAAGATTACATCGGATAGATCTCCAAGAACATCGCGGAGAACATGGTATTGAGAATCAAAGAGAGAGAGAAAGAGAGAGAGAGAGAGAAGAATCCATCTACCTACTATCTATGGACCCGTAGGCCTGAAGTAAACTACTCATGCTTCATCGGAAGAGCAATAAAGTTGATGTAGATGCCCTCCATGATCGAATCCCCCTCCAACAGGATGCCGAAAAAGGCCCCAAGATGGGATCTCACGGGACAGAAGGTTGCGGTGGTGGAAATGTATTTTCGTGGATGCTTCTGGTGGTTTGGGAATATATGTGAATATATAGGCGGCAGAACTAGGTTAGGGGGGTCACGAGGGGACAAGGAAGAACCTCGTGTTAAAGATAGTTTCATCCAGACTGAACCCTACCTTAGCGTCTCATCCTCACCCACCAAGTCTTTATCCGCGGTGAAAGGAGTTGTTTAATTCGATGCAAGGTGCAAACGCCCATAAGGTAGGGGACGCACCCTACCCCCTGGGCGCGCCCTCCACCCTTATCGCCACCTTGTGGCTCTTCTGACTTGAACTCCAAGTCTTCTGGGTGTCTTCTCGTCCAAGAAAAATCATCGTAAGGTTTTATTCCGTTTGGACTCCGTTTAATATTCCTTTTCTGCGCAAGGAAAAAAACAGAAACTGGCACTGGGCTCTAGGTTAATAGGTTAGTCCCAAAAAAATATAAAATAGCATAGTAATGCATATAGAACATCCAAAACAGTTAATATAATAGCATGTAACGATCAAAAATTATAGATACGTTGGAGACGTATTAGGGGTGCAATGAGCATTCTATAAATCAACCATGGACTATCTCATACCAGCATGGTGCATAAAAGAAAAGTGAAAACTAAACACAAAATACGCTCCAAGATTTGCGCATATCACGTGAATGAAACAAAGACAAAAACATATCGATACTTGTTGAAGAAAGATGGGATGCCTTTAGGGGCATCCCCAAGCTTAGATGCTTGAGTCTCCTTGGATATTTACTTGGGGTGCGTTGGGCATCCCCAAGCTTGAACTCTTGCCTCTCCTCCTTCTCCTTATATCGAGACCTCCTCGATTTTTGATCACTTCATCCACACAAAACACAACATAAACATCGTGAAATCCGTTAGTATAATAATGCAAATCACTACTTGAAGTACTGTTGAAAACACATTCATATTTTGTTTTTTGCATTGTAGCTAGTGTATTATAACTTCTCCATGGCTTATACCACTGATACAATCCATAGTTTCATCAAAAAAAGCAAAACAATGCATCAAAAACAGAATCTATCAAAAACAGGACAGTCTATAGTAATCTGAACATTCACCATACTTCTGTAACTCTAAAATTTAAAACATTAGGACAAAATAAACAACTTGCATAGCAATACTATGTAAAGTTTCAGAAAATTTTGATGTTCCAGTAAAAAATGTAAAATCATGCACTACAACCAAAGTTTCTGTTTTTACACCGCACATACAAACAAGCAATATAATCATCCTAAAGGCAAATCTTGGCACATTATTTTTATAATACAATGAATTTGTACAAGGGGATAATTATTTTTGTTGGAACGTTTCCGTAATCAACATTCACAAAGTTTCCATGGGCATGAACAAAGTTTAAGGATATCCCCCACTTCAACGATGTTCGTCTTTCTCACTTTCACTTTTCTTTTTGTGAAGTTTTAAGTTCCCCTCTATATTTTTTTTGGGGACATTTACATCTATGCCCTTAACTCGAACCCACTACTCAGTTTTGCCCCTAATTTTTAGGTATGCTCAGTTTTGCCCCTCCGCCATTAGTGTCACTTATAGAAATGCCCTTTTGCGACGTTACCGTCTGGTCAAAGAACTTTGACCACCCAGAAAAAAATAGCAAAAAAAATCAAAAAAATATGAAATTTTGTGGGATCGAAGATAGTCATGTCCGCAAGGCGCGTGTAAATTTGTGTGCCGTTCGGACACCCTGAGAGCTCGTGGCAAAGGAAATCATAAATTTTGTACGCATGTGAACAATAAATTCGAAAAAGTAGAAAAAAAATTCAAAAAATATGAAATTTTGGGAAACTGAAGATACTTAAGTGCACAAGACGTGTGCACATTTTTGTTGTGTTTGGACATCGTAGGAGCTCGTGGAGAAAAAAATAAAGTTTAGCTCCTACGAGCTCGTACGGGCTCATATGATGTCCAAACACAACAAAAATGTGCACACATCTTGTGCACCTAAGTATCTTCAGTTCCCCAAAATTTCATATTTTTTTGAATTTTTTTTCTATTTTTTCGAGTTTACTGTTCACATGCGTACAAAATTTATGATTTCCTTTGCCACGAGCTCTCAGGGTGTTCGAACGGCACACAAATTTTCACGCGCCTTGCGGACATGACTATCTTCGATCCCACAAAATTTCAGATTTTTTTGATTTTTTTTGCTATTTTTTTCTGGGTGGTCAAAGTCCTTTGACCGGACGGTAACGGCGTAAAAGGGCATTTCTATAAGTGACACTAACGGCGGAGGGGCAAAACTGAGCATACCTAAAAATTAGGGGCAAAACTGAGTAGTGGGTTCGAGTTAGGGGCAGAACTGGAATTGGCCTTTTTTTTGTTTTTAAACTTTATAAAAGCACTCAACAGAATAAAATGACTTCCTAGAACTTCCGGGTTGTCTCCCTCACAGTGGTTTCTTTAAAGCCATTAAGCTAGGCATAAAGTGCTAAAGTGATGGATCCACCTGGATCCCAAGGTATATCAAAGACAATTTTAATTAGCAATGATTTGACATTTATTAGCGAGCACAAAGTGACATATATCATGCAATAACAAAGTCTAACTCTCTTCCTGTGCATCGGCATGTCATACAAGAACAATTCATGCACATCAAGTAAAAGCCAATACATAGCATAAACATTTTCTTGTAATTTTATCGTTTTGGAAACATAGAGAGGTGGAGATATAGTTCCTTCCTCATAATAATTGCAAGTAGGAGCAGCAAGCACATGCATATTATATTCATCAAAATAATCATGTGTAGTAGTAAAACACAGCCCATCAATATAATCCTTAATAAGTGCAAACTTCTCTGATATAGTGTAGTTGGGAGAATTCAAAAATATAATAGGACTATCATGTGTGGGTGCAATAGCAACAATTTCATTCTTAACGTAAGAAACTATAGCAATTTCATCTCCATAAGGATAATTCATATTGGCATCTTGGCCACAAGCATAGCAAGCATCAAGTTCATCAAAAAAGGATATTTCAAATGAATCGACGGGGTCATGACAATTATCATAGCATTCATTCTTTGGTAAGCACAAAGGGAAATTAAACAATGTATGAGTTGAAGAGTTGCTCTCATTAGAAGGTGGGCATGGGTAGCTAATCCACTCTTCCTCCTTTTGTTCTTTGCTCTCCTCATCATCTTTTTCATCCAATGAGCTCACAGTTTCCGCAATTTCTTCTTCCATAGACTCCTACAAATATTAGTCTCTTCTTGGACAGCGGACATTTTCTCAATAAACTCATTAATATCAGCATTATATTCATAATTCTCATAGCAATACTTAAGTATAGCAAAATTTTCAGGTCTATAAACAACATCATCGTAATCTTCATACTTTTCCAAGAAAGATTCAATTTCATAAGCACCCTTAAAAGAAACAAAATCTTCTATTCGTTCCATATCATAGTAATCATATCTACCATTAGCATAAGAATCCAATGTTTCATATTCGTTAAATTTGCATGAGAAGGGAAGGTGTGGAGCCTTCATCCTAGAGCAACAAGTATAATCATTTCTCAAGCATAGATCCCGAGCATACCAATGCAACATATGAATTTGATCCCATAATGGTTTCCCTATTTGAGTCAAGCAATAATCCCTGAAGTATTCACGTTAATCCAACGTGCCTCTCACTATCAAGTTGAATGGGGTTTTCTCAGGATTATCAAAGTAGTGATTAATATTTTTGACATAACGCGCATCGAGGGTTTTATGAGGTTCCTCATCTCCATGAGTAGCAAGTACAACTAATTCTTTTGGTATTTCGTGTTCCATATCCATAACTAAAGATAGAGAACAACTTAGAACAAAAAATAAAAACTACTTAGTGATAAAGCAAACAAGGACACACGAGAATATTCACCCCACGCTATTGCTTCCCGGCAATGGCGCCAGAACAAGGTCTTGATAACCCACAAGTATAGGGGATCGTTTGTAGCCTTTTTCAATAAGTAAGGTATCAAACTCAATGAGGAGCTAAAGGTAGAATAAATATTCCCTCAAGTTCTATCGACCACCGATACAACTCTACGCACACTTTAACCTTTGCTTTACCTAGAACAAGAATAAAACTAGAAGGACTTTGTAGGTATGGTAGGATATGTTTGCAAGATAATAAAGAACGTGAAAATAAAAGTTAGGTGCTGTTTTAATAAAAGTACAATTTAATAAAGTGAGTGTGGAAAAGTGGTGATAGGATTTGCAGAATTGTCCATAGGCAATCAATAACTAGACTGGTAATCATTCTTGCCATTTTACATGAGGGAGAGGAATGAGCTAACATACTTTCCTTACTTGGATCATATGCACTTATGATTGGAACTCTAGCAAGCATCCGCAACTACCAAAGATCATTAAGGTAAAACCTAACCATAGCATTAAGTATCAAGTCCTCTTTACTCACATACGCCATAACCCCCAAACTCGGGTTCGTGCTTCTGTCACTCATGCCACCCACCATAAGAGAACCATGAACATATTTAAGCACCCTACAGCGAGGAACCCTCACGTTTGCACGAGACGGAGGGCACCATAGGATAGCACCATAATAAAATATACACTCATATCAACCAAGATCATGATTAACCCATAAGACAAAATAGATCTACTCAAACATCATAGGATGGCAAGATAGTATTGGATAATAATATGAAGGATAAAGCACCATGTTCAAGTAGAGGGTAAACAGCTTGTGGGAGAGTGTACCGTTGTAGATAGATGGGGGAAGGTGATGGAATTGTTGGAGTGGATGGCCGTCACACGGTATTGCCTCGGCGGTGTTCTGGCGCCACCGAGAGAGAGGGGGAGAGGCCCCCTCCTTCTTCTTCTTCCTTGGCCTCCCCCATAGATGGGAGGAGAGTTCTCCCTCTGGTCCATGGACTCCATGGCGGCGCAGGGGCAGGAGCCCCTCCGAGATTGGATCTACCTCTCTATTCTCTTCTGTTTCGCCTTCCCTAGATCTGGCCGAAAACCGTTTCTTAGATATCCAGAGATCCGTAACTTTGATGGCGCTGACATTTTAACATGATTTTTTTCCGGATATAAGCTTCCTTGCTCCCTAAGTAGAGTTCCAACCGACATACGAGAAGGGCACAACCCATCACCACGCGCCTGGGCTTCCTGGTGTGCCCAGGTGTCTTGTGGTGGTTGTGGGCCCCTGCTTGCGTTGATTCCACCTCCCAAAATTCACATATATTCCAAAATAATTTTCTATAAAATTTTACTGCATTTGAACTTCGTTTGATATGGATATTCTGCGAAACAAAAAACATGCAAAAAACAGGAACTGACACTGAGCACTGGATCAATAGGTTAGTCCTAAAAAATAGTATAAAATGTTGCCAAAAGTATGTAAAAGTTGTATAATATTGGCATGGAACAATAAAAAAATATTGATACGATGGAGAAGTATCATTTGGGTACAAAATGACTTTGTAAAATATGGGATTTGGCTCAATAAATACCATGCAATATTTTTTACTGATATAAAATGTGTGGGGTAATATTTGAAATCATTTGATTTTTGATTAAATGCAAATGAATTAAAGTGGTTGTTTTAGTCACCGTCTTTGGGTGAAAACCTTTAAATAAGCAAACAAGTGACATAGTTTTTCTCCACCATAATTAACTATGGATTATTTGCCATTACATGTACTTTTTAGTTTTCTTATTTGTGAATTTCTTAATTTCACTTACAATTTTAATTTGATTTAAAGGGGAATTTGAAATGAGAAATGAATCAAAGATGATCAAGACTAGTTAATCATGATGACTTGGCATTATCGAAAGGGTGTTCACTGTAGGTAATACATGGGGGTGTTACAGCAGGCCGGGAGGAGCCGACACCGACGTCCTCGCTGCATCGACGGGGGAGAGTTGAGCGAACCAATCCGGAACTGCCCCCATGTACATCTTGGACCTCTTGAAGTAAATGCGGAGGGCGAGCTCCTCGTCGATGTCCATGTTGGAGTCGGAGCGACTACCGGCGCTCGACATGGTCACCGAAGTCACCGAGCTGTCGGATGGATCGAATCAGCCGGAAGAAGAAGAGACATAGCAAGAGCAGAGTGAGTTAAGGTTTCCGGAATGGGGATATATGTGGGGACAGCGTGGGATTGGGGTGGGCCAAGCTGACGTGGCGGACGCGCCCGGGCGCCCCCATATCCGCCCCATATTTGGGCTGGATATGAGGAATGCCGAACAACCCGAACGTTTGAGGCCCATTTGATGAGCCCGCCCAGGTCAAAAAATCGTGACCGGTTAGTGGCTGGGCGGGTAGCCCGGGCGTTTGAGCCGATTTGGGGTGCCCGACTGTAGATGCTCTTATAAGTCAAGGAAAAATTAAATTATCTTAAATACATTTTTAAAAAGATACATCTACTGGTTGACAACGTGAGGCCACATATGCTCAAGCAAATCCTCTTCAGCTGAATGTGACTTTTCCAATGACGCATTTCATGATGAAATTGAGTGAACTGTGCCAACGTTGCCGCTCCTCGATACTCAGGCACGACATTGTCACCCTAAAACTGGAACCCTTGGTCGTAGATATGTTCTGGGCGCTCATCCTCTATGATCGTAGTGTGCATGATCACACAAGCAGTCATCACCTCCCACAACTTATTGGTGCTGCAAGTTCTAGCAGGATACCGAATGATGCCCCATCGAGATTGCAGAACACCAAATGCAAGCTCCACATCCTTCCTAGCACTCTCTTGTTGTTGTGCAAATCTCTTCCTCTTCTCTCCTACAGGGATGGAGATTGCTTTGACAATAGTAGTCCACTGAGGATAGGTATCATCAGCTAGATAGTATCCTTTGTTGTAGTTGTGACCGTTGATGTTAACATTCACTAAGAGGCAGTTGCCTTCGGCAAACCTTGCAAACACAGGAGAGCGTTGAAGCACTTTTATATCATTATGCGGTCCGACCATGTCGCTGAAAGAGTGCCTGATCCAGAGATTTTGAGAGGCCACGGCCTCAAGTATGACAATGCAAGCCTTGACATGACCCCTATACTGCCCCAGCCAAGCAGAAGGACAGTTCTTCCACTCCAAGTGCATATAGTCTATGCTACCAAGCATCCCTAGGAAACCCCTGCTGGCATTCATCGCCAACAAGTGGGCTATATCTTCATCATTTGGCTCTCTCAAGTACTCTGGGCCAAACACTGTAATCACAGCCTTGCAGAACTTGTACATGGAGTCTAGGCACGTAGACTCGCTCATACAGACGTACTCATCAATGAGATCACTGAGAACTCCGTATGCAAGCATCCGGATGGCAGTGCATTTCTAATATAGGAGAAGCCAATCTTTTTAAGAGCATCCTCCCTGCACTCTAAATACTTATCGTACCCGACCACCGGTTGAAAACATGTCGGGCCATATGGAAACGGCGCCGGAATTGGTGATGTTTGAAGAGCGGTTGGGTGTCTCGAAGTAGTTCTTCCAAAGAAGGAAATAGCCGCTGGCCTCTCTCTCGGTGGTACGGTGGCGAGGCGGTGGTGGCGGCGACGTGGGAAGGTGGCGTGCTGCGGGGGAGGTATGTGGGTGTGGACTGCTGACGAGGGTACTGGAACTGGGCGGGGCGATGACGGGGTGGGGCGGCCGGGTGCTGGCTGTCAATGGGAGGAAAAGAATGACTATGTTCCTCCGACTGGTGGGCCAGGGGAAAGAGGGTGTCACGCGCGTCCGCTTCATGTCCGTGCCGACGTAAATCAGATCCAAATTTAGGCCAGGAATGGGTCGTCTAGCGAACCAAAAGCGGACGTCCGGTTGTTTTCATGATCCACATTAGAGATGCCTTTAACATCGGTTTTGAAAAGCTAGGAGCCTAGGACGGTGCAACGGAAACCATTTCGTGGCCGATGGATAGGTCCCCACTGAAGCCCTGTCCATTCTTGCTAGCGACACACACCATACGGCACGCGTTACGAGTTTGGACCTAGCTACGCGATTGGGCCAGAAACCTAGTCTGTACGTAGTATACAACCAAAACATGTCACGAGTACTGCGTACTAGCGGTCGCGAAGGAGTACATCCGCATACTATATGCCGAAACATGGAAAAGGCGTAAGTGGATAACCGGGGTGACCGGGACGAATAATAGGGGTTGGGTGACGTAAACGGGGAGACCCGATCCTATCGATCGCGACCCGACCGGGAGCAGATTCGCTGAGGTCGGACAGAGAGATCCAGATCGGCACGCCCTCGTCGATCCATATCACGTTCGTTTGTTTCCAAGCTTGCCCTAGCAGGGGCTCGATCTGGGTGCGCAGGTGCGACACAACAGGGGATCTGTCACGCGCGTCGGCGAGCACTGGCTGGATCCGTCACGCGGGCGTAGCCAGCCGCCGCCGCAGGAGGCTCCGTAGAGGAGTGGTGTCCTCGCCGTACAGGAGATGGTGGAGCGAAGGGAGATCGCGGAGGACCGGCGGTAGGTGCTAGCGGCGGGGAGCAGTGGCAACGATCGAAACCGGTCGGCGGTGAGGTGGTGAGGAATGTGATCCGGCTGAGGGAGAGAGACGAGACAAAGAACGGGGAAGGAGGCGGTTGGGATCGGGGGGAGGCGGGAGGGAGGGCGCCTTGTGCTAGCCCTACCACGGCTTGCCTGCAGGGAGAATGTATCGGGTATTTTTTTTTCTGTTTTATATTCATTTTTTTGTACCCTTCTTAATTTTTAGCTTTGTTATAATTCGATATATATATTACAAATACACTTTAAATAAAATTTGAAAAATGTTAATCTTGCAGTTGAGCAATGCTAAACATGTATACAATATGTTTCTGATGTATATGAAAAATGTAACACGTCAATCGAAAATGTACATGACATTTAAAAAAATATTTATACATAGTAGAGAGATCATGTAATTCAAAAACAAATGATTCATACAAAAAAATGTACTTTACATTTCACCAATGTTTAGAAGTTTGAAAAATATGTTCCTTACATTTATAAAATAATGTTTTAAATGTATAAAAAAAGTAGACATCAAAACATATATTAGAAAGAAATGTTAGTCATGTATTTAAAAAATATTTAATGTGTTTCAAAAATGTTCCGAACATATATGACAAAAATGTAAAATGTGTATGAAAAAATTCGAAATGTGTTAAAAAAGAAAAAAGAAACCCCAAAACAAGGGTAAATGAGTGAAAAGCAAAAACCGAGAAAGTAACAAAGAACACCGAGGAAAAAAAGAACAAAAAAGAAAAAATGTAAGAAAACCTAAGAAAAGGCCAAAAATATGAAGAAAAAAAATAAAAAATAAACCTTAAACCAAAAATCAAGAGAGAACCCATAGAAAACCAGAGGGAAACTAAGGTACAATAAGTAAAAAAAAGAATAAAAACAACAGCAAAAATGAGGTCTGGCCGTCCCGCTAGTGCCCGCCCGTAGGCGATTCCTATTAGGAATCGCTAACGGCGGGACATTGCCATGGCACTCATCGGCCTTGCGATAGACAGGCCGACCCATTCTATTTTTTTTCCAGAGAAATGTCAAAAAAGGTGTGTGAGCGGGGGTTTGAACCCGGAAACACTTTGTTGCAAGCGCTAGGCTCTACCCACCCGACCGGGACCCCACTTGTGTAAAGCTACACCTGTCGTTTTCGTGAACCTTTATGCTTTGGCGTTTTTTTTTCATTTTAAATTTCATAATTTCTTTAAAAACTAATAGACTTATCTTTTAAATCAGTGAACTTTTTCCAAATTTTATAATCAATTTTCAAATTCTTTGAACTTTTTTTTAAAATCGATGAATTCCTTTTCAATTTGGATGAACTTTTTTCAAAATTGATGAACTTCTTTTCAAATCCGATGAACTTTTTTCAGAGTCGATGAACTATTTTTATATCCGATGAACTTTTTTCAAATTCGACAAACTTTTTTCAAAATTGCACGAAGTTTTTTCAAATAGCGACGAATTTGTTTTCAAATTTGGTTAAATTTAATTAAAAACTTTATGATGTTTTCTTCATAATCCATGAACATTTCTAAATTCACAAACCTTTTCAAAAAAAATTGCAAGTTTTTCATTTTCCCATATTTAATGAACGGTTGACTGGAACGAACCCACGAGCGATCGACCCGGAGCGAACCACGAGTGATCGATGGAGCGAACACACAACGATCGATCAAGCGCTCGCCTATATGGGCCGGCCCACGGGGAGATGGTGCGTGGACGCCGGCTAGGGGAACTGGCGCCTGCAGCGCCAGTTAGGAGTACCTAAAATATAGAACAATAGTAGTGTGTTCTTTTTGTAGTGAGCTGGCTCGGCCTCAGTAATTTTGGTTTTATCATTTTTTTTGTTTTATACCAGAAAGACCGAACCCCCTAAAGAAAACAGAAAGTCTGACTTCTGAATGGTTTTTAGATTTCATACGATACCAAAAACCATAAACTATAGGAACAAAAAAATTAAACTCGTTTTGGTTTTCGGTATGATTTTTTTGTTACGATTTTAAAATGCAGAGAGTGATGTCTACCCGTCAACAGTTAATATATTTCTTGCAAAAAGAAAACAAGTAATTGATGCACGTCGCACACCCTTGTTTCTGCCTTCTTTATTTTTGTATAAATCGTTCCTCCTATCCGACCTTCAAAGTGCTACGACCAGCGCGCCATGAAACAAGTTTAAGGATGTGTTTTCCGACCGGATCCTTAATCTATATATCACCGGTATAGTGGTTCATAGTTCGGACATAGTTACCCCCGGCCTGCTGCCAGCCTACGAAGCATAGCTTATTGCTCTGATCTTAGCTTGGCACGGCAGGTATCCGGAGAAGTAAAGATGCTTATGAGTTGTGTGATACGAGAATCAAACAAGATTCCATTTTCTCCCCTCGACCAATTTACAATCATTCTAGTGCAACCGGAATGGTAACCTCAAGAGAGGATACATGTATGATCCTTATCCCTTGAGCCACATTATAAATATAGGATGTGTTTGGTAAACCAAAGGTAACGGTACTGGTAATGGAATCAGGCAGGGGCAGGACCACGGCATAACAGGAGCATTTGCTCTTTTGTTTGTTTCATGCATGTAAATGTATCAAGTCACAAAACTGTGTTGGATATGCACTGTAATCAGATTGCGATTAACTAGAGCAATAAACAAATCATGGAGAGGGATTTGGCTGGTTTACGAGCATAGCAGATCGTGGGGGGAGTCCAGGCAGAGGGACAAGAAGGGATCACCCTCCGGTTCATCCTTGTCCGCGTCGACGGGCTTCCTCTCCGAGACTCATGCCCTGGAGGGATCTCAGGCGGTTGGCGGGGCTGGAAGTGGTACCACTGACCGGCGGCTTCAAAAGCGGATGGGATCGGGGCAGCCTGACGAGCGGCTTTGGACGAGGCGGAGAGGATCGTGGGGGAGGCTGAGGAGAAAGTGTGAGGCTCGGTTCTGCTCGAGCACAGGTGCGACGGGAATGTAAAATACTGCGCCGCGTTACCAAATGTGTGTCACGTTTTGGGATCACGCCGGAATCGGATGACGGAAAAAAAATCATAGAACCAAACACTTCCATAGTGTGTGACTATAGGAACAAATATTTATTTGGCTTACTTTATTTGCAAAATGTAATGCACATTCAGTAATTTCCATTAATATCTAAAACCATGGATTCTAATACTTACACTTAAAAATGTACTATCGCATCGTTTCACTTGCCTATTTAATCACAGATAGGACGAACCTGATGCCTTACTACACTCCAGCCTCCATCCACTTCTCGACATTCATGTTCCACCTACACAATTTCTTATATTTCCCAGTTACATCTTACTTTTGGTATCATGTTGAACCTGACATTTTTTTTCAAACAGCAGAAAGAGTACATGCCAAAAAGGCCATATGAAACAGAAGGTGTTCAAGAAGGCCACATGAAACAGATGGTGTTCGGCTTAAAGGAAGTCTAATCGAGTTAATTCAAATTTGAAATGACATGATCAATTGAAAAGCCTTTATCGAGACACAAACAAACTTCTTCTCTCAGATATCTAGGCCGATTCTCTCCAGAATCATTACATATCATGAGATTTTCTTTTCATGCATTTTACTTTGTCATACGTGTGCAATGTGTTTGACAAAATATCTCTGCTTGATATGGTGGAGTAAATGATTGTTGTGTTTCAGTTCCTTTAGCTTTAGATATTGATGCTTGACCGTCTTTAATCATTACACTTTTTGTTTGTTCTGAAAATTGAGAAGCTAAGAATAAGGTGACACTGAGATTAACATGTACATGCTTCTTCAGGTTAGTCACATTGTCTCCTCCAAATCGCTTGGCAAGTTTGCACTATTATAACAATTTTTTGCAAAGTATTTTTTGTGCACTAGTCTGCTAAAGTATTTTTGTTCTTACAATATGCATGCAAGCTTCCCCTGCGACATCATGCTTTGTTTGCTTGGTCTCTACATGCATGCTGAATGTACAAGTTGTTATCAATTCGGAAGTACATGATAGCATATAAAGAATTTGGTGTGGTTATTAAATTGATATAGTTTACCAACCAGGTCTTTGTTTTTGTCAACAAGTACCAGATTGGATTACCTATACAGGAAGAGAAGTATACTCATGTTTTACAATGTGTATGTTATCTGTCAAGTTTTCTTTTGCTCTATGATTCTACTGGCACATACACACATATGGGAACCCATACTTGCATGCAAACTTAGAAAACATGAAGCATCCAAGATCACATTGTACAGGATGTTGACGCCAGAGCACCGCGCCAAAATCGTGGAGGAGGTCCGCGGTGCAGAAGCCAAACCACGTTGCGGTATGCCAACTTTTGAGCTCTCCATAGCCGAGCTCGAAGTAGGAGGAGGTGGATGAGGAGGGAGGTCCAGGAGGAGGGTGCACGCCATGCATAGAGGAGGAGGAGGAGGAGGCGATGCTCGTTGAAGACTTGACGTTGCAGCCTACAGGGTAGATCACCTCTACTCCATGCCGGAGGGGGAGGAGCAATTTCTCCTCGGGCTACCGTAGGATAAACACGGGATGGAGGCCCAAGTCCAACTGAAGGAGGAACGTGGATGTCACAACCATGGTGGAGCTCCCCATGGACCCGAACCTTGTCGATGAGAACCGAGCAGTCTACACATCCTTGAAGAGCACCCACTTGGTTTAGTGTGATGGCCACCTGAGCCGCATCAACGACACATGGCACATCATTCTCTTCGGGGAGCAAGAGGACGAGGATTATGAGGCCACCGCGGCTGCCCCGTTGCATCCCATGTTCACCGTGATGCCGTGGATTAGGCCCGCCACTAACGAAACGAGGTTGACGGCCCAGGATGATCGTCCTCACATTCGATAGGGAGGAGTAGTGTTTTAGATTAGTTTTTAGTGATCTTTTGTGCATTCTCAATGTAGAACTAATATCTATAGACCTTGGATAGACTGGTATCCGCCTTGTTTCACGGGATAGCCGGCTCCTGGCCGGACACGTTCGGGCTTGTCTGGGGACATTTGGGGTGTTTGATGGAAATGCTCTTAGCAATATATAGAGTTTGACCAAACAAGTCCAACAACACAGTGGTGGCCCCATTAGAAGTTACTAGACGATACCTTCCGCACTGCCACATAATTGGATACATAGTTTTAAATATTGTCTAGAATATAATTTAGTCCTTGCAATTTAAACTATGTGGTTTTTTATTTTAGCATAAGAAAAAGAACTTAACAATGAAAAGTTGTGCATGTCATGATTAAATACAATGTGATTTAAAACCCACTTAGAACGCACTAATGCATGTTGCATGGTAGATGATTCTCATGCATATATCTCACAGATACTAATGGATCGGGCTAGTAAATCTAGTGGCTATAACAATGTTTTTGATGTGAAAGCATGCATGCTAAGATAATTAAAAATAGTGAGGATCACTCTCTTAGGTCTAGAGAATTAAGAACAGCTTTGTTACCAACGGGTAAAGTTTTATTTTCTTTTGGAATGAGTCCAAAAATTAGTAGGTCAGTATGTACCAAGTGTCATGTTAATCTACATTACCATCGCCAGATAAAAGCACTTGCTCTAAATCATTTGGGAAGGTATGATCACCAAAGCAAAGCTCACTCACGCTCTCTCTTGCATGCACATCTTAATTTTATCATCATTTAATTGTTCTGACAGTTTTGTACTGCTCACAAGCCTGTTCAATTACTCGCCTTTCTTTCCTGACCTTATATATGGAAGAGTATTCCTTTCCTCTCCTTATCTCCAACACAAGAAGCAAGAAACTACCTTTGTCGTGGTCCATTTGTGCGGGTATGAACTGCTATCTCTGACTATGGTAACATATTGTTCAGAGAGAAACACTTTAGCTGCTCATCCAGCCTAGTAATTTCTAACCAAAATACATAACCCGAAGATCACCAAGATACGGAAGAGTGTTACTTTTCCCTTGTGGCAACGAGCTTTAGTTGTGCTTGGGAGGTATCGGGATAAGCGAGTAAGCAAAACTATCGTCTGTGAGACATTGAATCAGGGATTTGGTTCTTCGATTCAGGTACCCCGTGCCACCATCTTGTTTTCACCCGCTGATGCCCATAGATGGTCTTGTAAGAAGCAGCTACGTAGCAGCTAAGATCTGATGTTGGGCATGCTCGCCAATGGTATTTGGTTAAACAAGCTGCTTGGCATGTGTATTAGTGTGTGTGCGGGGTGCAGTTGAGTGGATTTTAAGTTGTGCCTCGTGTTCGAGACAAAGTTAAGTCTGAAGATATAGAACACTGAAATCTAATCTCCGTTCTCCCCCGTGTCTTCTTCTCTAAGTTCGCTCGGTTGTATCCTCCTCACGTCCCATGATAGCCGATGGCAACAAGGCCTCTAAAGATCTTTTCTCTCCGCCACGCATCTCCACTGCTATGAACATGAAACTTTGGTACTTGGACGTACTATCTCCTCGTGAGATGCCTCGGATCTCCAGTTGAAAATCCATCCCGCCATACTCATCCTCAAACCCACCCCGTGCTTGTTAGGAGTAATCTTGAGTTAGAGATATAGTAGGATTAGGTGTCGTGGTGCAATCCTATAAGGTACGTAGGCATTGATTACGTACGTGTCCTAGTAGGTTTTGTGTTCCGTGTTGTGTTAGAAGTATAGATCGAGTCGGCTTGCTAGCCTGTGTCCTGCATATATATATACGTGGGTGCAGCCATGGGTTTTGTAACACCGTGGCGAGAAAACAGAAAATAAAGAGAATCAAAGGGCACGACAAGAGTCCTTTGCTATCAGTTTTCGGGTGTGCGTGTTCGTCCTGATTTGATGTGATCGATCCGTGGGTCGAGTTCCAACAGTGCTATTTTGGCTTAGGAAAGTTTGAAGCAAGGAACAAGTTTGCATCCACCTCTGCATGAATTCTAGCCAGGCCTTACATGCAAGCTACATGCTTACCCAGATCTGATTAATTTTGAATTAAAGCTTTTGAAGTCTTCCCTGAAAATTTGGCCTACTAAAATTTCTTACTTAATTTACAAGATGTGTGTAGCACTGCATCCTCTCGACAACCGCTGGTTCAATCTTTGAGCACCCCAGAGTATATGTATTATTTTTCTTTCAAATGGAAAATCAAAATCTCCAGGCATCTACATATGTACATTGGCTATAGGAGTTTTCCTTGTCACATGAGGATAAGTGCCATCTTAAGATTAGCAATTAATCATAAGCCTACCAAAAGTCACTTCTTGCCCCGTACTGCTGCATCTGTCCGTTTTACTGTCTTCCTACCTTCTCTACACATAAGGATGCAAGTGTGGGTCACGCTAGGCGCGCAAAACACAATGAATTTGTTTGGAAAACACTAACAACTTCAAACTTTCCTAATGAAGGATCCGAGTGCTTGAAAGCTAGAAGCGGGCCAGATCGGGCGCCGCTTTGCATCCCTATCTACGCATCCATTTTAGCCTCATCTCATTTTTACTCGTTTTATGGATTCATCCTCAAACAACCACCACTGTTTATTTACTACACCATTTACTAGCACTCTTCATCTATTTATCTCTAAAACCATGAGTCCAATTTTAGTGTGTGATGTAATCTCTATACAAGGTAAGTTCACAGTACCCAGATACGTCAGCTGCTTGTCCTACCAAAAGAAAAGAGTATTGAGTTTTCCGGAGACAACCAATAATATTACCATAATACACAACTGGCAAAATAATTCAAATGATCTGGCTGGAAAAGTAGGCTGAAAAGCCTATTCACCCCCAAGAAGAAACCCAACGGTCTTGTGTTCTCCCATGCTCTGTTTTCAGCTACCCTTCTTTAACCAAATCAATTATTAGTCCCTTCCTTTTTAAGTTGCTCCTATTTATTTACACACCCTAGTCTTGTCTTCTTTATTTGTACAATCTATTCTTCTTGGTCATCCCTAGAAGTGCCAAATACTAAATGTTGGGAGCGCAAGTTTGAGTTCACACACAAACATCTCAGTTGCTCGAGGGGGGGGGGGGGGGGGGGGTATAGATGACGAAAATTAGTTTACTTATTCTTCCACTCTCAACTGATCTTGGCATGAGAGGTATCAGGACTAGTATAGGCACAAATGTGGCATGAGGTGGTAAAATAGAACCATAGTACATTTCATATCCTTTGATATGATGCACGTGGTACCTGTATATGCCATACATGATCAACTTAACCTGGTTCGCTGGAACTAAGATATTATGTTCTTGGCGATAGATCATTGACAAGACAACACATAATACACACTGTACAGTGTCCTCGACATGAACCTTCCGGTGCGCATCACGCAGTCTTTGTGCCTCATCCGCCGTCTCACGGCATTTGGATCATAAGAAACGACACTAACACATTTAGAGTCTAGATTATGAGTGGCATATGCAGGGTTCTTTGAGCCGTGCACCCAGCAGGGGCTATCATGGTGAGATCTGACTCTCTGCTTTGTCCCGTCATGCTTCTCTATTGACAATTGCCATGTGTACCACTATTGTCACCCAATAGCCACATCTTTCACACGCACACTAACCTTTCTCTCAGCGAGCTGATGGCATAGCCAGTCATCATGGATCAGCTTTCTGCAATCGATGTGTGTATTATTCATATGTTCTAGCAGTACGCAACTTGCTAACTTTAACAAGATAACATTCTCTGCAGTTGCACGATTAAGCAGACCTTTGCTGTCATTAGATCAACACATGATCTACAGAATCCAGCTTGGTATGTGTCTTGTTCGTGAATGTAATGCACCTAATAGTTCTTGTTCGCCTTTTTTTGAAGACGAGTTTGCTTTGTTTGGTTCATGCAACCTTTCTTATGCTCTTGCTGGCTGTCGTTGTCGTGCTTACTACTCTCTTTCCTGCACAACTAAATTTAGCATCTACATCTTTTCCAAAATGCTTTAGCTTGGTGTACTGTTTGCAAGGCATTTTATATTATACAAAGAGATAAAGTAGAAGTGGTACGAAACTCAGAATATATATGTATTAGCAGGGGAGGAGCTAGCATGATTCAAGGGTAGCGGCATATATTGAATACTTTTTTGCCAATTGTTTAGTATATATGTCCATGTATATAGATTATATACCATGTATTGTAGTTTTTTTTACATATATAGAACTCACGCAAACCCAAAACAAGGAAGTAACGAGCAACCGTTCCAATGGTATTTTTCTTTGAGGAAGTCATACTCCACATTGTACTCCCTCCATTCCACAATGTAGCGCGTCCGCGCTTCCCGAGATCTAAGTTTGACCATAAATTTTTGCTCCCGCCGCAATCGGTCTCGTTAGTTAAATTTATGGTCAAACCTACATCTCGGGAAGCGCAGGCGCACTACATTGTGGAATGAAGGGAGTATAAGGAGCAGGCGTGGCGCCGCCAAGAAGAGTGGTTGAGATAAGCTGACTTAGGGTTTGCTGATCTTGTAGACATTGGCATGTGGGGGGTGCACATAGACCAAATGTCAATGACATTAAGTCAGCCAATTTGAGCTCCCACCGTAACGGCCTCCAATCTGAAATGCGTAAATGTTTTCGATCGGTGCTCAGACTAGCCATAGTGGGTAGTAACATAGAGTAGTAACATGCATATGTTATTACTTTATGTTACTATCTCCATAGTGGGTAGTAACATAGAGGTAGTAACTTGGAAGTTTTCATTTATTGTTTTGTAGGATCTATACTAGTACTTCAACTTTGTGATCTATATGTGGCATGTATCAATATGAAATTTTGTTTGCCAGTAGCCATATATAAATACAAGAACACAAATTCAAATGGATCCATAATAAATAATAAGTGCCAACATAATATAATTAAAATATATAAAACATGTTTAGCAATACATAGATCAAGTCTCGAATATAATCTATCGTCGCCCAAACTTTTTCCATATATACTCAATCAAATCATTTTTAGAGCCTTATGCATCGGACGATCACGAATTCTAGCATCTCTTTGAAGTACCTCGGCAAATATGGGCATGCCACCGTGAGTAAATACTGATGGGAAAACAATTGATGAGCCTGCTTCCTCATTCAAATCAAGCATATTCCCCGCCTCTTCTTTTTCATCCTCAACTATCATGTTGTGTAGAATGATGCAGGCTAACATAATATGATGGAGATCGCCCCGGTCATATAAACATGCCGGACGCCGTAAAATAGACCATCGCGCCTAGAGCACACCAAATGCACGTTCCACATCCTTCCTTGCACCTTCTTAATGTTTAGCAAACAACCTCTGTTTTTCTGTTTGAGACATCGGTATCGACTTCACGAATGCTGCCCACTCTGGGTATATTCCATCTACAAGGTAATAACCAAGTTGATATTCCTTCTCGTTGGCATTATAGTTCACTCGAGGAGCTTGCCCTTTTAGTTGCTCAAGGAACAACGTCGACTGATTAAGCACGTTGATGTCGTTGTTGGATCCAGCAACACCAAAAAATGCATGCCATATCCAAAGATCCTGAGAAGAAACCGCCTCTAGAATAAGAGTAGGGGCGCCTTTATACCTGCTGGTGAATTGTCCCTTCCACTCCATGGGACATTTGTCCCAATGCCAGTGCATACAGTCGAGGCTTCCTAACATGCCAGGAAACCCACGACTCTCTCCAAAATCAAGTAAGCGTTGCACATCATTGACTTTGGGTTTTCGCATATACTCATCACCAAATATATGAATCACGCCTTTGACGAACAACTTTAAGCACTTAATTGATGTGCACTCGGCAATCTTAAGGTACTCATTGAGAGCGTCCGCCGGAGTACCATATGCCAATTGGCGAATAGCTGATGTGCATTTCTGCAATGGAGATAGTCCATCACGGTCAAGAGCATCTTTCCTTTGCGTGAACTCTGGAGACCACTCTCCTAGTGCATGCACGATACGCTCGAAAAGGGGCCTTCTCATCCGGAATCTTCTATGAAATACCTTATTCTTGTAGATAGCATTATCATAGAAATAGTCGCGTACCAATTGCTCAGCAGCTTCTTCACGGCCTGTTCACGTAAATCCTCGGGCCACTTCTGCTTGATCTTCCTTGAGCGTCAAGGCTTTCCTTCACTTCTATTGCGACCTCCTTGGCGAATGAGTCTAACATGTCCATCTGGACAAGGTAGTGATGTAGTGTGTAGAGGGAGGAAGGATCAATGCTACTTGCTTCAGCTTCATCATCGGAACCATCAGCCGGTTGATTGGTATCCATATTTTGATGCCCTTGTACAGGATGCTGCACTTGCGGAGGTTGAAATTTATAATTATGCATTGGAGGGAATTGTTCAAAACTTAGCAAGTCTTCAGGTGCAGGGGTGTACATTGGCCTCCTGTTACAAATATCAGAAGTCATGAGCATAGTACAGTAACAATGAAATTTTGTACAACACCTCATCTCTCTAGCAGAAGTATTATAAATATTAAATTATCAAGCGCACTGGACAAATTCATAAGGTATGCAATTGGATTTGGTCAGAAACAGACTTAAACAAGTTATTTTTTAGGCTACTGTAAAAGATAGGCTTAACACAGAACACATCTATTTTGGTGACCTGGAGTATTTGGACTGTTCGAAATGATTGTATTTGGTCAGGTACATAACCTATTCCTCTTTGTATCAAAGTCTAACTTGTAAATACTTATCTTAATAAAAATGCAGTAGGATAATCCTACTGTTTCTGCTATATGAAGCATAATCAATCCTTTGTTTCAAAAGCATGTCCTAACTAGTGTCTCGATGTGATATATCACTTGTTCAATGAAGAAAGCAAAAGCAAAAGGATGTCAACTGAAGCTCACAGTTTTGGTAATTAAGGCTACACCTAGACACGCTGAATCAGACTTAGAAATTCAGACTTAGATGTGAGTAAAGACTTGGCAGTACAGAAATACCCTGAAGACCTACACACGCTGAATCAGACTTACAAATTCAGACTTAGATGTTAGTAAAGACTTGGCAGTACAAACACTACCTACCACTACTAGGGAAAAGCCTATACACAGAATCTTACCAGCAGCGCTCCTCAAAATACGACGCTACTGCTATTTAGCAGTAGCGCGTGATAGCAAAACGCGCTGTTGAAAGGAAAATAGCAGTAGCGCGTCCACCGCAAAACACGTTACTGCTCTAATTGCCATGACCTCGCCCCCGCTAGTTATAGTAGTAGCACCCTATAATGAACCGCGCTATTGCTATGGAAGTTAGCAGCAGCGTGCTTTGGAGAAAACCGCTACTGCTAAGATCAACCCACAAGTTTAGTCCCACCTCGCTCCGTGAACAGGATGTTTACCACCTTAAATATGTTATTTCTGAAACTATCACAATTAGTTGGTCTTCACTGAACTCTATGTGTAAAATTTGTGGCCGCAATATGAGTCCTCTCCGGTTCCTACCGGAGAGGACTCATATTGACAATTCAGATTGTACACAAAAAGATCATTGATGTCCAATGTATTTTTGCATCGACGTATTTTTGTATAGTTACACTTAGCAGTAGCGGTTTATATGCAATGCGCTACTGCTATTCAGATTAGCTGTAGCGCGTTTTGGCAAACGCGCTACAACTATCCATACCTTATCCCCACGCGCACGACCGACCCTCTCTCTCACTCACACTCTCACTCTCGCCCGCGTGCCGATAACCGTCGTCGTGTGTCGCCGCCGCCGCCGCCGAGGTACTCCCCTCCTTCCGTCCCTCCTCCCTCCTCCTCGCACATCCTCCCTCCGCCTGCGGCCGCCCCTCCCTCCTCCGCTGCCGCCCTCCTCCCTCCGCCTGCAGCCGCCCTCCTCCCTCCGCCGCCTGCAGCCCTCCTCCCACCGCCCTCGACCTCACCGCCGCCACCCGAGCCCACCCAGCACCGCCGCCTCCCGATCCCGATCCCGCCCTCGCCGCCCCTCACTAGTAGAAAAGGGGGCATTGGTCCAGGCCGGGTCAGCCCATTAGTCCCGGTTCAATCCAGAACCGGGACCAATGGGGGCATTGGACCCGGTTCGTGATCCCCGGGGACCGGCCGGGCCACGTGGGCCATTGGTCCCGGTTCGTCTGGACCTTTTGGTCCCGGTTGGTGGGACGAACCGGGACCAATGTGCCTTGGTCCTGGCCCACCACCATTGGTCCCGGTTGGTGGCCTGAACCGGGACCAAAGGCTTCCCTTTAATCCCGGTTCAAGCCACGAACTGGGACCAATTAATTGCCTATATATACCCCTCGCCCGCGAGCAGAGCACTCTCACTGCTCTGTTTTTCGTGGCCGGCGAGGAGAGAGCTTTGTGGTGCTCTAGCTCACCTCCTATGCACACGAGGTGTTCGATGGAATGCCCGAGCCACACTACTTAAGCTTTCTCCTCTCCAAGCTCGACCTTCAAGCTCCATTTTCCTCAATATTTGTCTAGGTTTAGCGGTCCGTCATGTCCCGTCCCCGTCTTCACCGCCGTCGATCGCCCGCGCCGATCTCGTCGCCGGCACCACCGTGGTGAGCCTCTTGTTCTTATCTTCTTTCTGAAAGGAAAAAAAAATTCTTACTTGTATGTTTATATAGATACTTGTATAATTTTCTTACTTTTATTATTGCATCTTATATAGTGCGATGGTTTTGGTATCCGCCCCCGTCGGCTCTCGTCCTGTCTATGATTCAGATGTGGTATATATTATCTTTTCATAACTATTGGTTCATCTATTGTTTATGACAATTATGCCGACCAACGTGACATAGATTTTATTTATCTAGGAGGTTGTTGAACCGGAAATTCCAACCGACCCTATTGTCGAGAGGTTAAATTTAGTTGAAGAAGAAAACAATTTCTTGAAGGAAAAAAATAGAAAAATTGAGGAGGAGAAGATGATATTGGAGTTGCATGTTGCGGATGTCGTGGATGATCACAAGATCAAGATGGATGCAATGCGCTTGAAGATTAGAAAGATTAAAAAATATGCCATTCATACCGAGGCTTGGTATCATTATGCCGTTGGATCAGTTGTTACATTGGTTGCGATTATGATCGCATTTGTTTTCGCATTGAAACGTTTTACATAGTTTCAATGTATGGTTTAATTAATTTAGATGCTCTGCAGAGCTTTATGTTGTTAGATGAGAACTATGTATGTACTTTGGTTTTAATGTGATGATGAACTTCTATTAATTTTGTCACTTAATTATCTATTCATGATGTTCTGTAATGATTTTTGACACACTTAATTATATATAATGCACGCAGATGAACCGGCAATGGATGTACGGTTCAAGACACACCTCCGAGTACATGTGTATGAAAATTTTAGACATGTGTTAAAAAAGAAAAAGGATACCTCAGTGAAAACAATAGAAAATCAGTGAAAAGCGAAGAAAGAAACCAAGAACCGAGAAAGTAACAAAGAGCACCAAGGAAAAAATGAACAAAAAAGAAAACTTGTAATGAAACCTAAGAAAAGGACAAAAAATATGAAGAAAAGGGAAACCAAAAAAACAAGCAAGGGAGAATCCATAGAAAAGCAGAGGGAAACTGGGCTACAATAAGTAGGAGAAAATATGAATAAAAACAATCGCAAAAACAAGGTTCAGCCATCCTGCTGTGTTGGGGCGGCCTGCTAGTGCCCGCCCGTAGGCGATTCCTCTTAGGAATCTGTACGGCCGGGCCGGACATAGCCCTGGTGCCCATCAGCTCGGAGTGTGTGGTGGTGGGCTACTGGGCTCCCAAAATGTTGGACATGTTCTTTTTGTAGTGAGCTTGCTAGGCTTCAGGAAATTTGGTTTTCTCAAAAAAAATCATACCAGAAAGACCGAACACCCTAAAAAAACACAGAAAGACCGATCTCTGAATGGTTTTTAGATTTCATACTATACCAAAAACCATAAACTATAGAAACCATAAAATTAAACACGGTTTGTTTTTCCTCGGTATGACTTTTTGGTTGCGATTTTAAAATGGAGAGAGTGATATCTAACTGTCAATATTTAATATATTTCTCCAAAAAGAAAACAAGTAACTGAAGCACGTCACACACCTTGTTCCTACCTTCTTTATTACTCCCTCCATTCTATTATATAACATGTATTTGTTTTTTGATAAAATTCTAGAATGCAATGTGCATTTCTTCTAATTCCTCATAATTCCCTTATTAGCCCTTCAGAAAAAAGATAGTATCTCTTTGTTGATTGTCTGTATCTCTCCTTGTAGCAAAACAAGTAAAGCATCTCTATATCGATTGCATGTATCTCTTACTTTCCTAGACTAACTGATTCACTTGCCACAAACCAACAAATTTGCCAAGGGTAATTTCATCCTAACTTGTCTATAATTACGTGCCTTGGTCACCGTGCCAAAAATAATACAACTTACATAAAGGAATAGAGGGAGTATGTACTAGTAAAAGGGCATGTGCATTGCAACAGGAAAAACAAATCATAATATCCAATGGGCATGATCACATTTTGCTGCATCATCGAGATACACTATCACTTTCCATTTCATAAAATCATGAACAATTTTTGAAATCATAAATATTTTTTGAAACTCATGAACATTTTTCAATTTCCTGAACACTTTTAGAAATTTTTGAAAATTTTCTAAGATCAAGAACATGTTTTGAATTCATGAACATTCCATACTATTTGCAAATTGTTTTTTTAAGTTTAAACATTTTTTAAACAATTTTCTTGTATAGGTGAACATTTCTATAATCAACGAACTTTTTTTGGAAATCGGTGGAAGAATTTTAAAATTAAAGAACACTTTTTTGATTTAAGGAACAGTTTTTGAAATGCATGACATTTTCAAATTAGAAAACATTTTATGAATGAATAAAATATTTTGTATGTCAAAAATATTGTTGTATTTTTAGGATATTTTTCCATTAGTGATTATTTTTTGAATCTTTAGGGTATTTTCCATTCATCAACATTTTTTTGAATTACTGAAATTTTGATCAATTTCATTAATATTTTTTCATACATAATGTTTTTAGAAAATCATTTTTTTATTGCCCGAACCTTTATTTTTAATACTTGAAACATTTTTTGAATAAGAAAATATTAGTTTACAAATTCACGAACATTTTTGGAATCCACAAACATTTTATGATTTATTAAACATTTTCTTTCGTATGTCTCATTTTTTCAAATTTTCAAAACTTTTTTGGAGTACCAACTTATTTAAAGTAGAAAAAAACATAAAGAAAAAATAATAAAATGAAAAATTCAAGAACAAGCCGCCCGCCAGCTTGGAAATGGGGCTGCCCAATGGGCACACTGCATCTTCTCCCAGCGCACAGAGCGCGGTATAGGAGGTCCCTACTGCATGGGTCGGCCCAAGCAGGGGATTTCCCTTTTTTATCATTTATAAATGGAATTGATGGGAAATATTTTGCAATTTTGAAGGCAATTTCCGTGACACACCGTCACATGCAATAACCCCTTATTATTAGGCATAGTTAAGTCAGTTCTTGCCGCCGGCCTTGCTGCCAGCCTAAGTACCAAGCGTACTTATTCCTGAATAGGATTGTCAGTAGACCTCTGACTAAGTCTAGCTTATTGCTCCGATCTTAGCTAGGCATGGCAGGGAAAGAAATATGCTTTTGAGCTGTGTGATACGAGAATCAAACAAGATTCCATTTACTCCCCTCGACCAAGTTACAATCATTTAGTACAGGAGTATCTACATCCGGACCTCTTAAATCCGTCTCAAACGACTGGGCGGCCGCTCGGTCACTGTCCGGTCACGAGTTTTTGACTCAGACGAGCGCCTTAAACGGGCCTCAAACGCCCGGGCTGACCGGCACCCCCATATCAGCCCAAATGGGGGGGGGGGGGGTTGGGGGCGCCCGGGCACGCTGCCACGTCGGACCCGACAACCCGACCCCACCCTAAATTGTATCAAATCCATCAAACCCTTCGTCCTCCACCCGCCGCCCTCCAACCTTTCCCGCGCCCGGACCCTCGCCGTCCTCCACCCTTGCTCCCAATCCTCTATTTCGGTCCCGATCCATCGCTGAAGATGTCGTCAAGCCCGACCCACACCGCCGCGACAGAGACGCAGTCCGCCTCGTCCGTCGGCGGCGTCAATTCGTCGGTTGCGACTTGCAAGGCGAAGAACGTCTCCTGCAAGTTGCGGCGACGCTGGCAGCGAGAGAGGAGGAGGAGGCGATGGCGTAGGGAGGTTCGGACATGGTGGTGTAGTTGTGTCACCCGCTGCGACGGGATCCCCGCACCCCTTCCCTCCGAGCGCCGACGCAGATTACGTCGTTCGACCCCCTTGGGACAAAGGATGAGGCGACCGTCGGCTAGGCCATTCCGGATAGCTTTCCGCCCATGCAGATACCGGCGCTCGACGTGCGTGACACACCGCAGCTCGTTCGAGCGCGGATGAGCACGTGCACTGGCACTGCCCGAACTACCCTCGACATGTTTGACGAAATGACTGAACAAGACTCGGTGCATTTTCTTTGCTCCTGTACGATCAGTTTTTTTTGCATATACCACTAGTTCATTCCGCACATGATGAATGCTTGCAAACCATAATCATGTAGGAGACATTCTTGTCGAACATGATCAATGACAATGAAGATTCGACCCAAAGGGAGTATGAATTGGAGGCCACCACCGCATTTCAGGTTGGGACAACATCCGATCCCAATCCGAGCAGAAGGAAGAAGAAGACCAAGACGCCGAAGGCAAGAAGTCCAGCATTCTCAAGATTTGAGGACATCTTATTGGTCAAAGCTTGGTTGGCCACAATGATGGATCCAATATGCGGCACCGAGCAAAAGGTGAACACCTATTGGATGAAGATTTGGAAGGTATCACGAGCAAAAGGAGTATGTCGAGCCACATCCTATCATGACCACCCGCAATGTGGCATCTCTCCAACATCGTTAAGGGATCATTCAAGGGTAGGCTACTACTTGATGACCCACAAGTATAGGGATCAATCGTAGTCCTTTCGATAAGTAATAGTGTCGAACCCAATGAGGAGCAGAAGGAAATAACAAGCGGTTTTCAGCAAGGTAATTTCTGCAGGCACTGAAATTGTCGGTAACAGATAGTTTGATAGGAAGATAATTTGTAACAAGTAATAAGTAGCAATAGTAATAATAGGTGTAGCAAGGTAGCCCAATCTTTTTTGTAGCAAAGGCAGGCCAAAACTTATAGTAAATAAAGCGTTCTTGAGGGCACACAGAATTTCATCTTGTCACTTTCATCATGTTGGTTAGATTCACGTTCGCTACTTTGATAATTTGATATGTGGGTGGACCGGTGCTTGGGTGTTGTTCTTACTTGAACAACCCTCCCACTTATGATTAACCCCTCTCACAGGCTTCCGCAACTACAAGAAAGGTATTAAGATAAAATCTAACCACAAGATTAAACATATGGATCCAAATCAATCCCTTACGAAGTAGCGCATAAACTAGGGTTTAAGCTTCTGTCACTCTAGCAACCCATCATCTAGTAACTACTCCACAATGCATTCCCTTAGGCCCAAAGAGGGTGAAGTGCCATGTAGTCGGCATTCACATGACACCACTAAGAGAATCACAACATACATATCATCAAAATATCGAACACATATCAAATTCACATGATTACTTGCAACATGATTTCTCCTGTGACCTTAAGAATAAAATTAACTACTCACAAAACACATTCATGCTCAAGATCAGAGGGGTATTGAATATCATGATAGATCTGAACATATAATCTTCCACCAAATAACTGGCTAGCATCAACTATAATATGTAACAACACTACTAGTCACACACATGTATCAATCTGAGCTTTTGATACAAGGGACAATTGCATTTTCCCCCTAGTTAGAACCTACCCACGGGGTTAGTCCTTACTTTTCGACTCTACTCAGTTTTGCCCTTAGATTTGCCCCCATGGTCACCCGAATGACCTTTGACCGTTTGACCAATACTTTAAAAATTCATAACAAAGTCATATGAACTCAGAGAAATGCAAGTAAGATATCAAAATGTTCAGACAAATGTGACCTTTATGTGCATATCATTTGCATTAATAACAAAAGTATCATTTAAACTACCCGAGGTTATTAATGTTACTAGCACATATGCTCGTGCGTTGCAACGGGAGAGAGATTTCTTTGTGAGAAGCAATCAGAGAGATAATTGATGTGTCCACCAAAAATGATCTACATAGCGACGCGATAGAGAGAGGAGTTGTGGTCTTGTCACGGGTCATGTTTGTTCCGCAGGATCTTGATAGTGGTGGGGTTAGTCGGCGTGGCGGCTACAATCCAACTCGTCCCTTTTTTCTTCTAGGCCCGCCTCTGTCTCGGGATTGTGTCTGCCTCCTCATTAGGTAGCTATGCGGCGACCTTTGGGGCATGGTTGCTTCGACCACTCTCTCTTGCAATTGCTTGACCGGATCGATTACTAATTATAGCGCATAAATCCTATTTCATCAATGTCCCTTCTTTATTAGGGTTATTCTCTTTGATTATTTTAGAGCTCAAGTGCCCACATTTTTTTATTCGACCAAACCAACATATTCTATTTTATTGGCCCAAGAAAAAATTGCTCCCATGGACGACCCAGTAGGGGAGTGCGACTGAGGCCCAATACTGCATGTGCGACGGAGCAACTTTTTTCTAGGCCAATTGCGTGAGAGCTACTATATGACGCTTGTTGCATAAAAATAGCGTGTGGCATGCACATCAGTTCATGTGTTGAAGGATCGAAATCATGCTTAAAGACCCGACTACGTGCTGCTAGCCATCCGAACAAAAAAAGTCCTACCAACCAATGGCCAACTCAAATAATTAAGATCATACTCCAATGTCAGACATAAATTGTTGAATATTATTGGAAACATGAATAATTCTGAAAATCCCAAACTTTTTATTTGAAATTCTAACATTTTCAGTAATACACAACAATATTTTAAACATCCGAAATTCACAACTTTATTTGAAAACATGAACCATTTATAATAACATCAACAATTTTTGAATTTGTGATTTTTTTTAAAAAGGAAACACATTTTGAACATTCAGAATAATTTTTTAAAATATGTTTATTTAAACTCAGACATTATTTTGAATTTGCGAACATTTCACTAAAACAAGAATATTTTTCGTATTTGGAACAATTCTAAAATTCAATATTTTAATGAAAATCTCAAATAACTTTGGAAAACACAAAGAAAAAATGGAACATTTTTTCAAATGTGAATCAATTTTGGAATGAGAACAAAGATTTAATATTCTAAATATTTTCAAAACTGTATATATTTATAATTCTGAATATTTTCTTAAAAAACTCAATATTTTTTATATTACAAATTTTCTTGAAAATTTTGAGTTTACTAAAAAGGGGGTAGGAAAATAAACTTGAAAGGTAAATCACAAAAGAAATAGGAAAGAAAAATAGAAAGAAATGGATAAAGAAAAAGAGAAACATAGCACAGAACAAAAAAAATCAGTTTAGCCTAGCTTGGGCGTCCTGTGCGAATTTGCTATTATTTTGGAATGATAACACAGATTTATTGCTCCGAACATTTCTCAAAACAAATTATATTTTAAAATTCTGACCATTATTAAAAAACGAATTTTAACGATAATATCAAAATTTTGAATTTATGAAAAAATAGAGAAATAAAGGAAAATGGTTCAGCCAAGTATGGACGCCCTTTGCGAATTTTGGACTATTGGACGCTCGCACCGATAAATAGAGTTTTCCCACCTGTGTGGGCACGAAAATAACTGGGCTACACTTCGGCCGGCCCATTTACGAAATTCTGTCGTTTTTCCTATTGTAGTAGACGTACGGACAAAAAATATAGTAAATACTATTTTAGAAAATGCTTTATGAGGTGTTTTTTTGTATTTTTGAACATTCCATGAAAACAAGAATTTTTTATAATATGGTAAATTTTATAATATGTTTTTATATAAACAATCTCCAAGTATTTTTTGAAAAACTCAAATATTTTGTGAAACATGTGGATATTGTTTTTAAGTGAGAGCACATGTTTTGAAAGTTGGGAAAAAGCAGTAACGGTATTTGTTTTAAGTTTCGAACTTTTTTGAAAAAAGGAATAATATTTTGAAATTCTCACCATTTTTTCAAAATGGGATAAACAATTGAAAATCTAAAAGTTTTTGTATATTTGAATTCGCATAAAAAAGAGAAATAAATAAGGAAAAATGGAAAAGTAAATATAAAAGAGAAAGAGGAAGGAATAGGAAAAGAAAAATTGAAATTGAATAACGAAAAATGAGAAAGGGCTAGCCCAGTCTTAGGCTTCCTATGGGAAGCTTCAGCTATTTATCGCTTCGTGCGACAAATGAGGTCTCCCAACTGCGTGGGCAATAACAAGTGGACTGGCTTCGTTGGGCCGATCGTGCGCAGCCTAATTTCGCAATTCGAGACAATCCTTTTTTCTTTTCTAGCGTATAGATGCACAAAAAATTTAGTACCACCTTGAATAGAAAAAAAAAATTAGACGGTGAACGGAGAAAAAATCGGAGAAATGCACCTTACTTTATTAGTAAGTATAGATATAGATATAGATTAACATTATTAAAAATAAAAAAAGTATAAAAATACTTTTTTCGTGAATGAAAATTACATGCAAATGTAGGTGGTGTTTTCTGGACATCGATATCTTTTTTGCATTTTTCTGAGTTCATATCATCTTGGTATGTATGTTCAAACGAATTTGACCATTATTTTAAAACTTCATAACAAGTTGATATGAACTCAGAACAATGCAAACAAGATATCAAGATGTTCAGAAATGTCACCTACATTTGCATGTAATTTTTATTTCTGAAATAGTATTGTTTATACCTTTTTATTTTAATAATGTTAATAACATTAATAACCATAGGTAGTTTAAATGGTACTTTTGTCCTGAATGCAAATGACATACATATAAATGTACTGTTTATCCGAACATTTTGATACCTTATTTGCATTTTTCTGAATTTATATCAATTTGTTATGAATTTTAAAAGTATTGGTCAAACGATCAAAGGGCTTTCAGGCGACCTCGAGGAAAATCTAAGGGCAAAACTGAGTAGAGCCCAAAATTAAGCAAAAACCCGTGGGTAGGTTCCAACTAGGGGCAAAAATGCATTTATCCCTTGATACAAAGATTGAACACAAAAGATGAACTTTGGTTTTGAGATGAGATGGTGCTGTTGAAGATGTTAATAAAGATTGACCCTCCCACTATGAGAGGTTTATTGGTGATGACGATAGCTTCGAATTCCCCCTTCCGGAGGGAAGTAACTCCAGCGGAATCGCTCCGCCGGAGAGTAAAAGTGCTCCTGCCCAAGTTCCGCCTCGAGATGGGGGCGCTCCGTCCCGAAAGTCATCTCCTTATTTTTTTTCTAGGGTAAATGACATTATATACAAGAAGATGGTCGCCAGAAGTGGGCCAGGTGGCCCACTACCCACCAGGGCACACCGGGGGGAGGGGGGCACCCTGGTGCCTAGTGGGCACCTGGGTGGCCTCCTCCAGTATCTATTTTCTCCAGTATTTTTATACATTCCAAAATAAATCTCCGTAAAATTCCAGCTCATTTGGAGATGTTCAAAATAGTATCTCTGACGTAGCTTTTTCAGGTCCATAATTCCAGCCGCCGGTATTCTCCCTCTTTGTGTAAACCTTGCATATTATGAGAGAAAAAGGCATTAGAATTACTCCACAAAGTGTTACAATGCATAAAAGCACTATAAATAACAGTTGGAAAACATGATGCAAAATGGACGTATCACTACTCACAAGTAACCAAACGGCCTCAAAGTGGGATGGGAGTCGCAACTCATGTAAGCTCGATTGCCTCATCTTGTCTTTCATTGCATATACTTCTTGTGTTTGTATTATCGTGCTCATACGTATGTTGTTTTAACGATTGTTGGTTCATATTGAATAGCAAGCCGAAGTGGAACCAACTCGTGGCCGACCTCAAGTCTGGCAAGAAGAGGAATGATAGCTCAAGCTCAAACCATCAATTGGGTTGGACGATGAAGAGGACGATGTCGTCGTGATGAATGGAAAAGCCACCATGCGAAAGGAAAACCACCAAGTCATGGGAAACGAGTGGGAGAAGGCACATGCCCCCCGTGATGCGGCGGTTAGCAAAATATCATCCACATGGACGGGCACTTTTTTGGCGAGGGAGAACAAGAAGGAGGAGAGGTACAAGCTCATGTTGGATGCGCAAAAGGAAATAATGGAGTGGCACCGGAAGAGGGAGGAGAAAAAGTTGGAAACTAAGAGGGAGAAGATCGAGCTTGAGAAGCAACAAGCAACAATCAAATGGGAGCTCGAGAAGGCCAACACATTTGGTGACATAGAGCTTGAGAAGGAGAGGTTGCAACTTGCACGGACCATCGAAGATGCGAGGATCATGTTTGCGGAGGAGACCCTCCATGATGAGCATGCAAAGAAGTGGCTTGTGGACTACAAGATGGAGATCAACGACCGTCAGAAGTACGAGGTGGCGAGGGCGGCTGCGACCTGGATGCAGGCGGAGGAGGCAGCCTGGATGCAGGTGGAGAATGCAGGCGGAGCAGGTGCAGGAAGATCAGGTAGTCCGGATGCAGGCGGAGGAGGCTGCCCAGATGCAGGCAGTGGAGGACGAGCAAGAGCAGGCGCCCAGCCAGTGATCCAGGCCATCCGTCACGCTCGGACATTGATTTCATTATGATATGTGCGGTTTGTTGAACTATGATTTGCTTTGCTTTCGAACTTTGGCATTCGAATAGTTTGTACTGTATGATCGATGTGCATGGTTTTGAGGATCGGAATTTTCGGTATGAGCGGTGCCCAGTTAGTGCCCGCAGACGCACCCGGGCACGTCCGTAGGTGATTGAGGGGCCAGATTTGCCAAGTCCGACTGTAGACGCTCCAATCGGAATGGTAACCTCAAGAGAGGATACATGTATGATGTATCCTGATGCCTTGAGCCGCATTGCAAATATAGGATGTGTTTGGTATACCAAAGGTAACAGGACTGGTAATGGAATCAGGTAGGGGTGGGATCACGGTGTAACAGGAGCATTTGCTCTTTTGTTTGTTTTATGCATGTAAAGGTATCAAATTACAAAACTGTGTTGGATCTGAAGTGTAATCAGATTGCAAAAAATCCAAAAGATCTCACAGAACGAAGCCAGGGAAAAGCTAACATTCTTGGTGACAATTAACTACAAAAATAAACAAATCATGAAGAGGAATTTGGCTTGTTAACCAGCAGATCATGGGAGGAGTGCAGGCAAAGGGACAAGAAGGATCGTCCTCCTGTCCATCCTTGTTAGCGTCAATGGGCTTCCTCTTTGAGACTCAGGCCTTGGAGGGATCTCCGGCGGCTGGCGGGGTGGGAAGTGGTACCACTAACCGGCTGCTTCAAAAGCAAATGGGATCGCCTTACGAGCGGCTTTGGACGAGGCCCAAGAGGATCGTGGGGGACGCTGAGGAGAAAGTGTGAGGCTCGGTTCGGCTCGAGCACAAGTGTGACGGTGTCGGGAGGATGACCCCCGGGTAGTCCCAAGACGGCGAGCCAGACGGGGTGCTGGCCTGCCTGGGCCGGCTGCTCCGGCTCACACCTGCGTCCGGCTGCTCTAGCCAGCCGGTTGCCTGAAGTCAACTACGGCGTTCCATCGGACACATGCAGACGAGACGGCCGTCCCCTGCAGCAGCGCACTATTGGCAAATAGTGGGGCAATATGCGCATCGTCATCAACAGTGGCACGTCATCATCTATAGTACGCCATCGTCATCCATAGTGACTGCTGTCCCCTGGGCGTCTGTCGATAAAAGACCCCAGGGGGCCTCCTTGCTGCGGTATGCTCATGGGTGCTCTCGTTCCTGCCTCTTTTTTCTCACGCTACCTCCACCAATGGCCGGTCGATCTCCATGGCTAGCACCTTCGCTCCAAGCCGTAGCTCAATGCTCGCCTCCGCTAGTTCCTGCCTCTTTTTTGCTCACGCTGGTAGCCCTTGTGAACATCCACCATGACCATTTTAGGCAGATCAGGCACGCCGCCCCGCCGTGCTCCGTCTCCCATCGGCCCCCGTCAACACCTAGTGAGGTCCCCGTTGCTCCTCCGTGCGCTTGTGGCCGTTCCGGCTATCTCCTCTGACCATTCCCGTTGTCACCGGCGAACGCCGTTCTCTATGATGCTCCCCTATCCACCCTCCCTTCCCTTCCTACCTGCCTTTGCTTCTCACGTGCGTGAGTTTGCGCCGCCATGGCCACACCCCTAGTTCAGTGCCGAGCCGCCGCCCGCAGCCTCTTGTCGTGCCACTGCCTAGCCTTTCATCGCCGTCCCCTACCCCGGCATGCGCTCCTGCCACATGCACGTGCGGCTCCGCCCGTCTGCCAGCACCGCCGCAGGTCTCCCGCTGCCGCCCTACTTCTGACACCCTGCTCGGCCGCGCACGACTCCCTGCTCCGCCACACACGCCCAGCCACAACTGTGCTGCTGCCTCCCCCGCGCACTCCTCTGCCCCGCGCAGGCCGCTCCACAACCCGCCGGCCGGTCCGGCCGCCCGCTGCCTCCGAGCGCACGCCCGACGCCCCCACACGCGCCACCTGTTGCCCTCTACCCTCACGCTGCTCTGCATGGCCGCAGCCTCCAACAGCACCTCTGCGCCCTTCCCCACACCCAGTGGGTGGGCCGGCCGGCCGCCGGCTTCATTCGTGTCACCCCGCTTTGATCTGCGGTGCACCCACGGCCCCCGCACTTGACCACCTCCGGCCGCACGCACCTCTCCAAGCTTCCCTCCGTGGGGCCTCTTGCCGCACCTCGCGCATGCGCACCCAACGCTCCCCCACCTCGCCCCGCTCCGCGAGCCGCTGCAGACCCCCGCTCCGCGAGCCGCTGCAGACCCCCGCTCCGCCCTTCACGCACCACTGGCACCCGCGTGTCGGCAGCTCCGCTGCGATGCCCCCAATGCACCTTCCCCTCTGCGGCCTCCCGCGCTCTGCATCGCCTTGTGGCGTTGCCCGGCCGCGGCACCAACCCCGCCCGACCTCCTACTTCCTGCAGCGTGCGTCCCGGGCTCCTTCTACCCGCACACGCTACTACTGGCAGCCCGCCTCCTTGCCGCTGCGCTTCGGTACCGCTCCTCCCCGCCTCGCCTCCACGGCTGCGCGGTTACACGCCAACGGCGCCCTGTCGCTGTGGCCTTCTATACCCGCACGACGCACAACTTCGGTACCCCTCCGTGACGATGCGGACCGCCCTGTGTGCCTTGCACCCGTCAACGGCTCACCACATATGCGTCCCCGCATCCCGGACTCCTCCATGTGCATGCCCGTCCGTGTTGACCCGACACCCCGCACGCCGGCTGGCCGGCTCACCGCTCCGTGCGCCAGCTCCACCCGCTCGTCGCCACGTCGACCCGGCCTGCCACATGCCGACAGTCCGGCTCACCGCCCCTCGCGCCGGTTCCGCCCCACTCCCTGCTTCGCCCAGCTAGTCTCCTTCACGCCTGCTGGCCGGCTCGCCGCCTCGCCCAACCAGCCTCCTGCACGCCCGCTGGCCGGCTCAGCGCGCCACGCCGGCTATGTTGCTATGTCCCATGAGCTCCCCCACTGGCTGGATAAAAAAAAGAAGAAGATGCGGAACCGGCTGGAAAAAAGAATGTCGGCTACCTTCCGGATAGGAAAAGAAAAAAGGGGACCGACTAGCCAAAAAAAGGAAAGAAAGAAACAAGATGCGGAGCCGGCTGGAGAAAAAAGAGAGGGCCGGCTGGAAGAAAAGTTGAGAGGTCGGCTGCCCAGCCGGATGAAAAAAAGCTACCGAATAAAAGAAGAAAAAGACCGTCAGATACGCCAGCCTACCCGCTTGGCCCGCTGGCATGCCGCCCCTCCCGACGCCTGGGTGGCTGGTGAGTCATCCCGGCTGCCTGGCCGCTTCAACGCTCGGCCAGTCAAGCCCAGCCAACTGGTTTCACCCATCGACCGCCCAGAGGCTTCAATGACAGACCGACTCCCGGTTGTCAGCTGACAAGAGGAAAAGCCAAAGAGCGGAGGGGACATGAAAAAGACTGAAGGGGGCTCGGACGAAACCGAGTCGACACCCCTTCATTTGGGAGTATCTGCTGGGTTGAATCTTCTCCCAAGAGTCCGAGTATTGTATGCTCCACTCCGTGGCCACTCTTCTCCTGAGCTACAGACCGGCTCCCAGCTGTCTGGCTAGCAAGAGGCAAAGCCAGAGAGCGGAGGGGACATGAAAAAGACTAAAGGGGGCTCAGACGAAATCTGTTTGGCACCCTTCACATAAAGCTTGCACAGCCAAAAACCAAACATTTGATATATCATTTCCGTGGGAAACCCCCACCTTGCCCGGAGGCTCGGAGGCTACATCCAGTGCGTGTGCCGGCGCGCTCCGCTGGGAAAACACCGCGCCAGTTGCAGGCCTGCTGCCAGCTGCAACCGGCATCCTCGACGCTGTCGTCTGCTCCAACAATAGCGAAGACCCTCCGGCCGACTCTTCAAGTCGCACAGAGGATTGGAGGCTACACCAGTTGGTGTGTTGACGCGTCCCCACCGGAAGCGAGCTATGCCGGCTACAGCCCGCAGCCGGCCGCCATCATCAACCTCTACTACGACAACCGCGAAGACCCTCTGCCCAACTCTTCGAGCCGCCTGGAGGCTACACCCAGTGAGTGCGCTTGCACGCCCCCACTCGGAATACACCGCGCCTATTGCATGTCCACCGCCTGCTGTCACCGGCATCCTCGACGCCATCGTCTACATCAACGCCCACTAAAACCCTCCGCTCGACTCTTCGAGTTGCCCGGAGGCTCGGAGGCTACACTCAATGGGTGTGTCGGCACGCCCCCACTGGAAGCAAGCCGCCGGCTGTCATCGACAACATCTGCTACATCAATGCCCACGGAAACCCTCCGCCCGACTCTTCAAGTCACCCGGAGGCTCAGAGGCTACTGTCGGGGGAATGACCCCCGGGTAGTCCCAAGACGACAAGCCAGATGGGGTGTCAGCCTTCCTAGGCTGTCTGCTCCGGCTCGCGCCCACGGCTGGCTGCTCCAGCCAGCCGGCTGCTCCAGCCAGCCGGCTGCTCAAAGTCAACTATGACATTCCATCGGACACATGCAGATGAGACAGCCGTCCCCTGCAGAAACGCACTATTGGCAAATAGTGGAGCACTATGCACATCGTCATCAACAGTGGCGCGCCATCATCTATAGTACACCATTGTCATCCATAGTGACTGCTGTCCCCTGGGGGTGTGTCGATAAAAGAACCTAGGGGGCCTCCTCGCTGCGGTATGCTCGCGGACGCTCGTTCCCGCCTCTCTCCAGACGACGACACCGGGGCCCCGCCCCTATGTACGTAACATTACCACTGTAACTCCGAGGGGGCCAGCCTAGAAGACCCCTAGGTGCCCCTCCATGCAGAGGGTCGGTCGGCTCTTAGATCACCTCACTAGAAACACACACACACTCTCTCTCTCTCTCTCTCTCACACACACACACACACACACACACACACACACACACACACACACATGCTAGCAGAGTACTAGCTCCCCCATCCTCCTCGCCCCAAAAAGCTCCAGGCGCAGCCTTGTAGGACTAGGGGTGTTACCTCTCCGGAGAGCCCCGAACCTGAGTACGTCTCGTGTCACACACTAGTGCGTGCCAACCTCTCCTCCGGAACCCACCGACGTCCTCACGTAGCCCCCCACTTTAAGCCATCCCATGGCATCAGCCGTGAGATCACCATGACAGACGGGAAAAATACGGCGCCACGTTACCAAGGCGTGTAACATTTTGGGATCACGCTGCGTCGGATGACGGGAAAAAAGATCATTCAACCAAACACTTCCATAGTGTGTGTAAGAACAAATCGATTTGTTTGGCTTACTGTATTTGCAAAATGTAATGCACATACATATTGAGCAGTTTCATTATACATTATTTTGATTAATATCTTGAACCATGGATTGTAACACTTTCACTTAAAAATGTACTATTGCATCATTTCACTTGCCTATTTAATCACAAATAGGACGAACCTGATGCCTTACTACACTCTAGCCTCCATCCACTTCTGGACATTCATGTTCCACCTACACAATTTCCTATACTTCCCAGTTACATCTTACTTTTGGTATCATGTTGACCCTGACATTATTTTAGTTAAACAACAGAAAGACTACATGCCAAGAAGGCAATATGAAACAGATGGTGTTCAAGAAAGCCACATGAAACCGATGGTGTTTGTTTTTTTAGAAAAGGAGAATGACCCCCGGCCTCTGCATCTTAAAAGAAGTCTAATCGAGTGAATTCAAATTTGACATGACATGATCAATCAACAAGCCTTTATCGAGACAGAAACTAAGTTCTTCTCTTAGACATCTAGGTCGATTCTCTCCAGAATCATTACATCTCATGATATTTTCTTTTCATGTATTTTACTTTGTCATGTGTGTGCAATGTGTTTGACAAAATATCTCTGCTTGATATGGTGGAGTAAATGATTGCCGCGTTTCAGTTCCTTTAGCTAGATATTGATGCTTGATAGGCTTTAATCATTACACTTTTTGTTTGTTCTGAAAATTGAGAAGCTAAGAATAAGGTGATACTGAGATTAACATGTACATGCTTCTTCCGGTTAGTCACATTGTCTCCTCGAAATCCCTTTGGCAAGTTTGCAATATTAATGAATGGATCTTTTAGAGGACTAGCTAGCGATTTTTTTGCAAAGTATTTTTTGTGCGCTAATCTGCTAAAATACTTTTGTTCTTACAATATGCATGCAAGCTTTCCCTGCGACATCATGCTCTGCTTGCTTGGTCTCTACATGCATGCTGTATGTACAATTTGTTATCAATTCGGAAGTATTTGATAGCATAGAAAGGATGCGGTGTGGTTATTAAATTGATATAGTTTACCCAGCTCTTTGTTTTTGTCAACATGTACCAGATTGGGTTACCTATACAGGAAGAGAAGTACACTCATGTTTTACAATGTGTATGTTATCTGTCAAGTTTTCTTTTGCTCTACGATTCTACTGGCACGTACACACATATGAAGACCCATACTTGCATGTAAACTTAGAAAACATGAAGCATCCAAGATCACATTGTACAAGATGTTGACGCCAAAGCACCGCACCAAAATCGTGGCGGAGGTCTGCGGTGCCGAAGCCAAACCCACATTGCGGTATGCCAACTTTCGAGCTCTCCATATCCGAGCTTCAAGTGGGGGGAGGTGGACGAGGAGGGCGGTCCATAGCACTGGCAGTCAAGGAGGAGGATGCACACCATGGAGGAGGAGGAGGCAATGCTTGTTGACGACTTGACCTTGCATCCGACAGGGCAGATCACCTCTTCTCCATGCCGGAGAAAGGGGGGGGGGGGGGAGCAATTTCGCCTCAGGATACTGAAGGAGAAATGCGGGATGGAGGCCCAAGTCCAACTGAAGGAGGAATGCGGATGTCACAACCATGGTCCTCATGGACCCAAACCTTGTCGATGAGAACCGAGCAGTCTACATGTCCATGTAGAGCACCCACTTGGTCGGGCGCGATGGTCACCTGATCCGCATAAATGACTCATGGCACACCATCCTCTTTGGGGAGCAAGAGGACAAGGATGATGAGGCCACTGCCGCTCCTCCGTCGCATTCCATGTTCACCATGATGCTGTGGATTGGGCACACAACTAACGAAGACAAGTTTGACGGCTCAGGATGATCGTCCTCACCTTCAATAGGGGGGAGTAGGATTTTAGATTAGTTTTTAGTGATCTCTTTTGCATTCTCAATGTAGGGGTAGTATCTATTGACGTTGGATAGACCGCTGTATGCCTTGTTCATTTGATGGAGATGCTCTTAGCAATGTATAGAGTTTGACCAAACAAGTCCAACAACATAGTGGTGGCCCCATTAGAGCTTACTAGACGATACCTTACATACATAGTTTTAAGTATTATCTAGAATATAATTTAGTTCTTGCAATTTAAATTATGTGATTTTTTATTTTTGCATAAGAAAAAAAACTTAACATGAAAAGTGCATCTCATGATTAAATACAATGTGATTTAAACCCACTTAAAAGGCACTAATGCATGTTGCATGGAATATGATTCTCATGCATATATCTTACAGATACTGGATCAGGCTAGTAAATCTAGTGGCTATAACAATGTTGATGATGTGAAAGCATGCAAGTTAAGATAATTAGAAATAGTGATGATCACTCTCTTAGGTATACAGGATTAGCAACAGCTCTGTTACGAATGGGCAAAGTTTTCTTTTCTTATGGAAAGAGTCCAAAAATTACTAGGTCAGTATGTACCAAGTATCAAGTTAATCTACATTACCATCGACAGATAAAAATACCTTTCAAAATTATTTGGGAGGTATGATGCACCGAAGCAAGACTCACTCACGCTCTCTTTCTCTTGCACGCACATCTTAATTGTATCACCATTTGATTGTTCTGACATGCTCCAGAGTTTCGTACTGCTCAGAAGCCTGTTTACTTAGTCACCTTTCTTTCCCGGCCTTATACATGGAAGAGCATTCCTTTCCTATCTTTATCTCCAACACAGGAAGCAAGAAACTACCTTGTCGTAGTCCAAGTGTGCGAGTATGAACTGCAATTTCCGACCATGATAGCATATTATTCAGAGAGGAACACTTTAACCGCTCATCCAGCCTAGTAATTTTTCTAACCAAACTACATATCCAGAAGATCACCAAGATAGGGAAGAGTGTTACTTTTCCCTTGTGGCAACGGGCTTTAGTTGGGCTTGGGAGGTACTCCCTCGGTCCGGAAATACTTGTCATCAAAATGAATAAAAAAAGATAAATCTAAAACTAAAATACGTCTAAATATATCCCTTTTATTCATTTTAATGATAAGTATTTCCAGACAGAGGAAGTACTAGTATAAGTGAGTAAGCAAAACTATCGTCTGCTCAGACATTGAATCAGGGATTTGGTTCTTTGTCTCAGGAACCTCGTGCCAGATCTCACTTCCACTCGCTGGTGCCAGCGGATGGCCTTGTCAGAAGCGGCCACGTAGCAGCTAAGATCTGATGTTGAGCATGCGCCAACGGCATTTGGTTGCACAATCTGGTTGGGCCTGTGTCTGTGTGCTAGTGTGCGTGCGGGGTGCAGTTGAGTGGATTTTAAGCCGTGCCTCGTGTTCGGGACAAAGTTAAGTCTGAAGATATATAGAACACCCCCCGCAAAAAAAAAAGATATATAGAACACTGAAATCTAGTCTCCATACTGTCCCGTGTATTCTTCTTCCCTAAGTCTGCTCAGTTGTATCCTCCTCACGTCCGGCGATAGCCGATGGCAACAAGGCCTTTAAAGAACTTTTCTCCCGCTATGCATCTCCACTACTATGAACACAAAACTTAGGTACTGGGACGTACTATCCCCTGGTGAGATGCCTCGGGTCTCCAGTGGAAAATCCACCCCGCCATACACATCCTCGAACCCATCCCTTGCTATTTTGGCTTAGGAAAGTTTGAAGCAAGAAGATTAAAGTCTATTTTAAACCTTGAACTCGTAGAGATAGTCTGAATCGAATCCTCAACTTTGATTGACTCCCTGAAATCTGCACCCTACATTCACCAATCCCGGTCAATTTCAACCCTAACTCGACCCTACACTATTTGTTGCATCGGGAAAAAGACAATCCCAGCCGGGAACAATTGTTTCTGTCACTGACTCTGCGGGCCTACATGTCATATTCATCTTCCCCACTCTATACATCCGAGCGGTGTGCCGCTTGCCTTCAACGCCCTGATGTCGTCTTCTGTTCCTCGTGTGCACCTCAGCGCACACATGGTGTCTACCTGGCTGCTCGGCGAGCATCCAGGCAAACCCCCCGTACTGAGCTCATCTAATTTCCTCTGTGCTTCTACGACCTGGTGAGCTTAAGGCCCGTCGACCTCGTCATCCCCTCCGTGCCCACCTCCATGGCCCGACCTGGCTTTTGGTCGAGCACCTGGTGTAGCAGTTCGTCTTGGTTCCCTGCCGCGCTCGAGGAAGATGACAGCGAGAAGTTCCGCCCCGGCTCCCTGCCGAAGATGAGAAAAGAAGGGCGCTAGCAGCATGAGCTTCTCCACCGTAGCACGATGACCGTGCGTTCATGCCTTGCGGCCAGGTGCAGCGCCTTGTCCCCAGCTCTAGGTTGATTTAACTCAATGAGACGCAAGTACAAATCTATGCATCTACTAATTGATCGTTTCGGCTACATGCGTATGCAAACATAAGGAATTTTCTCAAGATAATATGAGGAGGGTATCAATCCATTTGGCTGTAAGAGAACTAAGGAAGCAGACGAATCTGACATGTGGACCCGCATCGTCAGTGAGAGTAGCCAGTGAACCCGGTCGGGATTGTGCTTTTTCTGGTACGCCAAACAGACCTAAGATTAGGGTTGACCGGGATTAAAAAGTATAGGGTGTCGATTTCAGGGATTCATAGTTCGAGGTTTGATTTCGACAAGGCATACAAATTCAAGGTTTAAAATAGACTTTACTCAAGCAAGAAACAAGTTTGCATTCGCCTCTGCATGAATTCTGGTTAGGCCTTACGTGCAAGCTAGACGCATACCGAGATTTGACTAGTTTTGAATTAAAGCTATTGAAGTCCGTGAAAATTGGGCCTACTAAAATCTCATACTTTATTTAAAGGCGACTACTACGAATCATCCAACCTATTTGCTCGCGAAATAAGTCGGGTCGCCAGTTGTGCGATCCATTCTTTCCAACCCTTGGATACGTCAACGCACGCCGAGTCGCTGACCCTTCTCTCTCGCGTCGCGTTCAACCAGCCCCCTTGCTTCGATCTCACAACACCGCATGTCGCCGCAGCACCGGTGAGCCGCCCTGACCAGAGCTCCACAGCAACACCAAAACGCTATGTCTAGCAGCTGGCGAGCGCTCCAATGCAACACCAAAAGCTTCCCTCGAGAGCCGCCAACGACATTGCATCGAGCCACTGCGGCGCTGCACTGAGCCGTCGGTGAAGCTCCATTGGAGCTCTGGTGAAGCTCCAATGCAGCCGCGGCCGAGCTCCAACGACCCAGGCGGCGCTCCATTGCAGCTCCGGCCGCGCTCCAACGACCCGGGCGGCGCTCCATTGCGACCCCGACCGTGCTTCATTGCAGCGCCGGCAATGACAGCGGATGCTGCGATGCGGCACGCGGCGGCCATGGCGGAAGTTGCGATGCAGCGCACGATGACGACGGCGAGGCCGCTTCGCTGAAGCTGCAGTGGAGCAGCGGTGCAGCGACGCGAGGCGACGGCGGTTTGCAGCAGCGGCGAAGAGCATGGCGTGTAGGAGCAGGCATAGCAGAAACGCGAGCGGTGGCGGCACCGGTAGGCGGTGGCATTGGCGCTGCCATGGCTGTGTTGTGCCGCAGGAAGAAGAAGAACGAGGAGAAGAAACGAGCGGTTCAACGCGTGCAGGAAAGAGATAAGGGAATGAAAGGATAAGGGAGAAGGAGAGATAAGCGGCTCGTTGGGCCCACCAGACGTGTGGCGAGCGTTAAGGGCGACTTACGGAGCGCGTTGATCAGCCAATTTCTTTTAAACGATTTCCTTATTTAAAGGACGCCGATAACTGCCACACGTGTGGACTGTAAGGTTTAGTGCCGCACGATTCGTTCGGCAACAACACTTGCCAGCCCGCATGCCCCCGTGCGGGCACAGCTGCCAGTGCCCGAACGATCGGGCAACCACATATGTGGCCCGCACGCCATCGTGCTGCAGCAATTGCCAACGCCCGCACGTTTGTCAACTGCCGCAAAAATGACTGCCCGCAAACCTCCCCTATCCCCTCCTCCTACTCCTTCATCTACCTCTACCCCCGCTCGTCTCGTTCCCCTCCGCCGATCTGCACCCAAATCGCCATGGCAACAAGGTCGATTACGCCAAAATCGTAGACCAAGAACACATCAACGAACCCGTTTTTTGTAGATACATCCTGCAGTTGCCGCCCTCACTCTGTCATCTCTACCCTCTCATCCCACATCTCAGTAGGGTTCAAAAATTTGGGATCTGGCATATTGCCATGCCTAACGCACGAATTGGTATTGAAGGGGTGACTGTTGTCTCTAAAAGACAGAATTGCCACCCGGATTCATCCATAGTTTTCCCAGATCTGCTGGGATGTATGGCAGTTGGGTGTGTTCATAGATATGGGAGAGAGGGGAAAATTAGTTGCTGTTTTGCATCACCTAATCTTCCATGTGCTTCCAACAGTAGTTGCCAACTAGTGAAATTCAAGTGGATTGCTATGGGAGAAACACTGGGCATGTATCCGAATGGGACAAAAAAATAGTTGCCGCCTTGGACCACCTGATTTGCCATGTGGTTCCAATAGTATTTGCCTCATTAGTCTGGATGAATTTGCCATCAGGCAGCCAATTGCCACCCAAAATCAGTTTGACATGTGAAAATCAGATGCTACATTTTTTGTGATGCTCATTGAAGATAGGATATGCAAGGTAGAATGCAAACTAACACAACATGTGTCTGTTCATTATGCATCTAGGTTTGGGGGACTAACAAAAAGGAAGGATGGGACCAGGCGAAGGTTCAAATCCTTGGTTTTTCAAATAGTTGCAATTGACGCCATAGGATGTCTACAGCAACCTCATTTCATTCGGGCCATTTCTACATCTACTGCAAGAATACGGAGACATGGGTGTGTTTCCGTATCGAGCAAAAAAGATAGTTTGCCATGTTTGAAGGAAAAATAATGACAAATGTATGATGTTCGTTCTACACATTTGCCGGGAATTATAGTTTGCCCTCAGAGGTCCCATGGCAAACTGCACCAGGAGTAAATGCGAGTGCCTCACAATTAGGACAACAACATCGGACGAAAGAGAATGCAAATCAAGGTAAAGTATAAAGAAAGAACACCATATTTGAAACAGGGAAACTTACTAAAAAATGACATTTGTAGCAACTGCATGTAGCGCATGGCAACAACTAACAATGGGAGACCTGCCATCAACGTATTATGCACGTGAGAATAAAAATGGAGAAAGTAAATGGTTAATGAATGCATTTGCCATCCCAAGGTAATATCATCTGCCATGAATGGTCAAGGGACAAAAATAACTTGTGTATTCAGAATGAATTGCCATGTAGTGATGGTCTAGCAGTTGCCAAGCTATGGCAAATTCAGTTGCCATGATGTGGTACCTACATTTGCCATGCTGTGGTAACTACATCTGCCATCATGTGGCAACTGCAGTTTCCATCATTGATCATGTTTCAGTTGCCATCACTTGTTATAAGAAGTTGCCATGTATGCATAATTGGCAACTTCAGTATCCATTACTGATAAAATGTATAATTGCCATAACTGCTTACTTGCAGTTGGCATGCAAGCATAACTACATTTGCCACGATGAAATAACAGCTACAATTTCCATGCAGGAGGTTTAATTTTAGACACAAACAACAAAAAATGATTGTGCTACATACACCTCAGATCACCCAGGAGAGTCGGTACAAAGATCCGGTCAACCAACATAGAGGGGTTGGAGATGCATTATTTGGCAAAGCAAAGAAAAACCAACCTCCTTCGCAGGTTTATTGGCACCAGCCACAACGTTCGGTGGGGGTGGGTCCACAAAGTCATCATCATCGTCTTCCTGTTTTTGTAACAGACGGCAAATGCACATTAGTGGGTACTCATACAACAGGGTACATTTACCATGAGCACCAGTAAAAAGTCTGGCAAATTGATATTTTTCATCATCGCAGTGAAAATTGCCATGGTTCAAAAGATGACAAACAAGGCTTAAGTATGAACATTTGCGAAAATGAACTAGATAGTTGCCATATGTTACAAAAACATATTGGAAACCACAAAGGTGGGTATATGTTATTATTTGCCATGTACTGACAAACCCCATGACAACTAATATACTGTAAACAGATATTGAGTTGCCATTTGTTAGGGAAATAGAATGGCAACAAAGTAAACAGACACGCTCGAATATCATGTTGTCATATGCCGACAAACACCATGGCAACTAATTTAACTTGGGACAAAGGTTGACTTGCCGCTAGTACACACACAGACAAACATGTAGTTGCCATTCTGGTAGGTAAACAGAACAGAAAAAATATAGTGATGGCAATGTTCAAATACCAGTTGCCATGCGTCGACGAACACCGCATCAACTAGTTTAAAATGAAAATGAACTACATAGTTTCCATAGTTGCCACATGTCATGGCAAATTGTTCTAAATTTATGTCATGGCAAATCTGTTATTTTTTTCCATGACCAACACTCTAGTTAGCCATGGCAAATCTGTAGCTTTTTTCACATAACAAACACTCTAGTTAGCTCAAAGGTAAATTTTCCATGGCAACTATACCATCGGGGTGAGGGTAAACGTGCCACCTGAACTAACTTGCCTCTTCAAAAATTAAGATGGCAAAAATGGTCGAGGCATACTAGAAAAGCCATAGGAGAGATGGCAAACGTACTGAATGTGCTGGCCCATACATGCAATAGTGGAGCTCGTCGTAGAAAAGCGACGCATAAGAATCACTCCAACTTGGGCGCGTGCTACGCTAGACGGCGCCGCACAGCAGCGCCATGAGCCGCGGGAGCTTGCCTCGAGCTTGCAGCTCGACCACCAGCTGCCACTGGCCGGGCGCATCAGCAGTCGCCACATCCGGAAGCGGCCGCCGGCGAGGAGGATGCAAAACTCGCGGCAGACACCTGCGCGCCCACGGCCGAGCCCATTAGCACATGCCGCATCTAGAAGCGCCCCATCATCTCGAGGCCGTCGCGCCCGGAAAGAGCCAGCCTGGAGATAGCGGTGGTGACCTCCACCCCCGACCCACCCCCACGACGGAGACGCCGTCGCTTGCTCTGCCGTGGCTATCGCCTTCCCTTGCATCAGTGCCTCCATGACCTAGCCGCCGCAGCCCCCTTCCTGCGCGGGATCTGGAGAAGTTTGCCGTGTTTTAGAATTTTCCAGAATTTAACAAGTAATTTTGACATGGCAATGTAGGTACTAAACTTCCCATGGCAAGTGAAACCTATATGTTGCCATGGCAATGAAAAGTGTAGAATCTGCCATGGATGTGTAGTTATATTTGCCATGTCAACAAAGATAGAATTGCCATTACAAATATAAAAACAACAAAATTTGAAGAACCTGCCATGAGAGCATTACAAAGGAAAGCTGAAATTTGCCATGATCGGAAAACATGAATATGATGGACTTCATGAGATCACAATGCATAAGAAAAACACATAAACACATGGCAAGAAAACAACACTTATATGACAAATGGCACGGACGACTGTATGATCCTCTTCATTAAGATTTGAATTGCCATGGCAACTGCTATGTCCCATCCAGTACTAAAAACATGAAAAAATAAAGACTGAAAATTACATGGCAACTATGGATTGAACATGGGAGGATTAATATCAAAAACTATCACAAAACATTATATTGAAAAAATGAAAACAAAAAACTGATCATCAATTGATAATGATCACCGCACTAAAATATTGGGCACCTTGGCACATGTAGTTCATTTATGAAACAAACAAATCTTCTGAATGCTAAAACAATGTAAGGCATAATGAAGGTTTAGCTAAGTGAATTACGATGTGGCTCACAACACAAACTGTACGATGCTGAAAAACAACACAAGTACTCTAACAGTCAAAATCTGGAAACTCCGGCCACGGTCGCCGGCCACGAATTCAAAGGGCACAACGCCTCTGTATATCGATATTGAGGGAAGGAAGCAGAGGTAAGACGCAGCTCACCTTGGGGACGTGTTGGTGAGCACGGAGGAGTCTAGGGAAGAAGGACGACGACAGGAAATATAGGAGAGCATCAGTGGCGAGTGTCGGTGTCAAAACCGGCGGATCTCGGGTAGGGGGTCTCGAACCGTGCGTCTAAGGCTAATGGTAACAGGAGGCGGGGGACACAATGTTTACCCAGGTTCGGGCCCTCTCAATGGAGGTAATACCCTACTTCCTGCTTGATTGATCTTGATGATATGAGTATTACAAGAGCTGATCTACCACGAGATTGTAGAGGCTAAACCCTAGAAGCTAGCCTATGATTATGGTTGTTGTTATCCTACGGACTAAACCCTCCGGTTTATATAGACACTAGAGGGGGCTAGAGTTACACAGAGTCGGTTAAAGAGAAGGAGATCTACACATCCGAATTGCCAAGCTTGCCTTCCACGCAAAGGAGAGTCCCACCCGAACATGGGACGAAGTCTTCAATCTTGTATCTTCATAGACCAACATTCCGGCCAAAGTATATAGTCCGACTGTCCGAGGACCCCCTAATCCAGGACTCCCTCAGTAGCCCCTGAACCAGGCTTCAATGACGATGAGTCCGGTGCGCAGATTGTCTTCGACATTGCAAGGCGGGTTATTCTCCAAAATCCCTTAGTACGTGTTGTAACAAGCAGTGTCCAGCTTCCCATTAATGTTGCACTCCTCGGCTTTTGTGCCTTAATAATGGCAGTCTCCACATGTCGAGCGAATGCGAGAAGTCGGGGCATTTTTACATTTGCCACCCCTGACCATGTTAGTAAATCGTCTATTAAAGAGACGGGGATCCTCAGATCCAAATAACGCCATCTTCCCCCTGCGAGCATCCATCAGAGCGTGCCCGGAAAAAGCCATTCCATCATGGCCGGCTGCCGTAGCTCCTCCTCTCGCTCCCGTAGCGCTAAGTGTCGTGGTTCTAAGACTAACAGTAGAAAGGGGGGTAGGTATGGAGAGGCAAGATCTCAGCTATGGTGAAGGTGTACACACGGGATTTATGAGTTCATGCCCTTCTCAGAGGAAGTAATCGCCCTACGTCTTGATGCCCGGAGGTGGTCGACTGGATTATATGTGTGTGATGTTACAGGGTGTGTGAAACCTTGTCCGAGAGGAGGGGGTGGCTTATATAGAGTGCGCCAGGACCCCAGCCATCCTCCATTACAAGGGGCTTAATGTACATAAAGTAGGGGCGCTACTGATAACGCCAGCCTTAAGTGTTATTTACTCCCTCCGTTCCTTTTTATAAGGTGTATTTGTTTTTTGATAAAATTCCACAATGTAAGGTGCATTTCTTCTAAATCCTCATAATTCCCTTTTTATCCCTCCAAAAAGAGGAAAGTATCTCTCTCTCTTGATTTCCTGTATCTCTCCTTGTATGAAAAAAAGGAAACTATCTCTGTCTCGATTCCATGTATCTCTTACTTTCCTGGACTCACTGATTTACTTGCCACTAACCAACAGATTTGCCAAGGGTAATTTCGTCCTAACACCTCTGTAATTGTGCGCCTTGCTCACCATGCCTAAAATAATACACCTTATATAAAGGAACGGAGGGAGTATGACCTTAAAGACTAGGGACTGAACGCCTGACCGTTGCAATGCTGAGTGACTCCTGATCTTCGGTGGGTCGAGTGATTCCTTGAATGGTCGAGTGGCAATAGACAGGGGGTCGCCCGAGTGATATGACTGGTCGAGTGGATTACACTCGACATCTTTGACTGGGGGTCTCTTGTTGCCTCTTGGACTTCTTATCTTCCAGGGTAGTGACCTTGGGTAGGGCGTATGGGTCAGGCCCATGACCCTACCCCAGGTCTGTATCCTCATCAGTAGCTCCCGAATGGATTAAGGTTCGAGTGGAAAGTAGGTTGAAGTTGAACTTGTTTTGAGCTTTGCACCCCGCGAACGTTTTCTGCAAGATGGAAAACTCACGTTGGTACTTCAGCGTCGATTCAGTCGCCTTGATCCATTCAGAAAGTTGCCGACTGAACTTATGGCACCATCTGCCGAGTGTTGTCTTGGAGCAAAATCCTTGGCGCGATTGATTGCAGTGTATCCCGGATTTCACGGGATGCGAAATTCCGAGGAAGGGCGCGGGATGGGGAGCGCCGAAGTAGGCGGAGCGGATAAATAGTGGTGCCTGTTGGGGAACGTAGTAATTTCAAAAAATTTCCTACGCACACGCAAGATCATGGTGATGGCATAGCAACGAGAGGGGAGAGTGTTGTCCACGTACCCTCGTAGACCGTAAGCGGAAGCGTTAGCACAACGCGGTTGATGTAGTCGTACGTCTTCACGATCAGACCGATCCAAGCACCGAACGTACGGCACCTCCGAGTTCAACACACGTTCAGCTCGATGATGATCCCCGGGCTCCGATCCAGCAAAGCTTCGGGGATGAGTTCCGTCAGCACGACGACGTGGTGACGATGATGATGTTCTACCGGCGCAGGGCTTCGCCTAAAATCCGCGACGATATGACCGAGGTGGAATATGGTGGAGGGGGGCACCGCACACGGCTAAGGAACGATCCGTAGATCAACTTGTGTGTCTATGGGGTGCCCTCCCGCCCCCGTATATAAAGGAGGGAGGGGGGAGGCCGGCCGGCCCTTGTGGGCGCGCCAGGAGGAGGAGTCCTCCTCCTAGTAGGAGTAGGACTCCTCCTTTCCTACTCCTACTAGGAGGGGAAAGGAAGGGGGAGAGGGGGGAAGGAAAGAGGGGGGCGCCGCCCCCCTCCTAGTCCAATTCGGACCAGAGGGAGAGGGGCGCGCGGCCCTCCCTGGCCGCCCCTCTCTCTTCCCACCAAGGCCCATGTGGCCCATTAACTCTCCGGGGGGGGGGCGGTCCCGGTAACCCTTCGGCACTCCGGTTTTCTCCGAAATCACCTGGAACACTTCCGGTATCCGAATATAGTCGTCCAATATATCAATCTTTATGTCTCGACCATTTCGAGACTCCTCGTCATGTCCGTGATCACATCCGGGACTCTGAACAAACTTTGGTACAACAAAACTTATAAACTCATAATAAAACTGTCATCGTAACGTTAAGCGTGCGGACCCTACGGGTTCGAGAACTATGTAGACATGACCTAGAACTATTCTCGGTCAATAACCAATAGCGGAACCTGGATGCCCATATTGGTTCCTACATATTCTACGAAGATCTTTATCGGTCAAACCGCATAACAACATACGTTGTTCCCTTTGTCATCGGTATGTTACTTGCCCGAGATTTGATCGTCGGTATCCAATACCTAGTTCAATCTCGTTACCGGCAAGTCTCTTTACTCGTTCCGTAATGCATCATTCCGCAACCAACTCATTTGGTCACATTGCTTGCAAGGCTTATAAAGATGTGCATTACCGAGAGGGCCCAGAGATACCTCTCCGACAATCGGAGTGACAAAACCTAATCTCGAAATACGCCAACTCAACATGTACCTTCGGAGACACCTGTAGTACTCCTTTATAATCACCCAGTTACGTTGTGACGTTTGGTAGTACCCAAAGTGTTCCTCCAGTAAACGGGAGTTGCATATTTCTCATAGTTATAGGAACATGTATAAGTCATGAAGAAAGCAATAGCAATATACTAAACGATCAAGTGCTAGGCTAACGGAATGGGTCATGTCAATCACATCATTCTTCTAATGATGTGATCCCATTAATCAAATGACAACACATGTCTATGGTTAGGAAACATAACCATCTTTGATTAATGCGCTAGTCAAGTAGAGGCATACTAGTGACTATATGTTTGTCTATGTATTCACACATGTATCATGTTTCCGGTTAATACAATTCTAGCTTGAATAATAAACATTTATCATGATATGAGGAAATAAATAATAACTTTATTATTGCCTCTAGGGCATATTTCCTTCAGTCTCCCACTTGCACTAGAGTCAATAATCTAGATTACATAGTAATGATTCTAACACCCATGGAGTCTTGGTGCTAATAATGTTTTGCTCGTGAGAGTGGCTTAGTCAACGGGTCTGCAACATTCAGATCCGTATGTATCTTGCAAATCTCTATGTCTCCCACTTGGACTTGGTCCCGAATGGAATTGAAGCGTCTCTTGATGTGCTTGGTCCTCTTGTGAAATCTGGGTTCCTTTGCCAAGGAAATTGCACCAGTATTGTCACAGAAGATTTTCATTGGTCCTGATGCATTAGGTATGACACCTAGATTGGAAATGAACTCCTTCATCCAGACTCCTTCATTTTCTTCTTCCGAAGCAGCTATGTACTCCGCTTCACATGTAGATCCTGCCACGACGCTTTGTTTAGAACTGCACCAACTTACAGCTCCACCGTTTAATAAAAACACGTATCCGGTTTGCTATTTAGAATCGTCCGGATCAGTGTCAAAGCTTGCATCGACATAACCATTTACGACTAGCTCTTTGTCACCTCCATATACGAGAAACATATCCTTAGTCCTTTTCAGGTATTTCAGGATGTTCTTGACTGCTGTCCAGTGATCCACTCCTGGATTACTTTGGTACCTTCCTGCCAAGCTTATTGCTAAGCATATGTCAGGTCTGGTACACAACATTGCATACATGATAGAGCCTATGGCTGAAGCATAGGGAACACCTTTCATTTTCTCTCTATCTTCTGCTGTGGTCGGGCATTGAGTTTGACTCAACTTCACACCTTGTAGTACGGGCAAGAACCCTTTCTTTGCCTGATCCATTTTGAACTTTTTCAAAATTTTATCAAGGTATGTGCTTTGTGAAAGTCCTATTAAGCGTCTTGATCTATCTCTATAGATCTTGATGCCCAATATGTAAGCAGCTTCACCGAGGTCTTTCATTGAAAAACTTTTATTCAAGTATCCCTTTATGCTATCCAGAAATTCTATATCATTTCCAATTAATAATATGTCATCTACATATAATATCAGAAATGCTACAGAGCTCCCACTCACTTTCTTGTAAATACAAGCTTCTCCAAAAGTCTGTATAAAACCATATGCTTTGATCACACTATCAAAGCGTTTATTCCAACTCCGAGATGCTTGCACCAGTCCATAAATGGAACGCTGGAGCTTGCACACTTTGTTAGCACCTTTTGGATCTACAAAACCTTCTGGCTGCATCATATACAACTCTTCTTCCAAAAATCCATTCAAGAATGCAGTTTTGACATCCACTTGCCAAATTTCATAATTATGAAATGCAGCAATAGCTAACATGATTCGGACAGACTTAAGCATCGCTACGGGTGAGAAAGTCTCATCGTAGTCAACTCCTTGAACTTGTCGAAAACCTTTCGCAACAAGTCGAGCTTTATAGATAGTTACATTACCATCAGCGTCAGTCTTCTTCTTAAAGATCCATTTATTCTCAATTGCTTGCCGATCATCGGGCAAGTCAACCAAAGTCCATACTTTGTTTTCATACATGGATCCCATCTCAGATTTCATGGCCTCTAGCCATTTTGCGGAATCTGGGCTCATCATCGCTTCCTCATAGTTCGTAGGTTCATCATGGTCAAGCAACATGACTTCCAGAATTGGATTACCGTACCACTCTGGTGCGGATCTTACTCTGGTAGACCTACGAGGTTCAGTAGAAACTTGATCTGAAGTTTCATGATCAATATCATTAGCTTCCTCACTAATTGGTGTAGTTGTCACAGGAACCAGTTCTTGTGATGAACTACTTTCCAATAAGGGAGTAGATACAGTTATCTCATCAATTTCTACTTTCCTCCCACTCACTTCTTTCGAGAGAAACTCCTTCTCTAGAAAGGATCCGATTTTAGCAACGAAAATCTTGCCCTCAGATCTGTGATAGAAGGTGTACCCAATAGTCTCTTTCGGGTATCCTATGAAGACACATTTCTCCGATTTGGGTTCGAGCTTATCTGGTTGAAGTTTCTTCACATAAGCATCGCAGCCCCAAACTTTAAGAAACGACAACTTTGGTTTCTTGCTAAACCACAGTTCATAAGGCGTCGTCTTAACGGATTTTGATGGTGCCCTATTTAACGTGAATGCGGACGTCTCTAAAGCATAACCCCAAAACGATAGCGGTAAATCAGTAAGGGACATCATAGATCGCACCATATCTAGTAAAGTATGATTACGACGTTCGGACACACCATTTCGTTGTGGTGTTCTGGGTGGCATGAGTTGCGAAACTATTCCGTGTTGTTTCAAGTGTAGACCAAACTCGTAACTCAAATATTCTCCTCCACGATCAGATCGTAGAAATTTTATTTTCCTGTTATGATGATTTTCTACTTCACTCTGAAATTCTTTGAACTTTTCAAATGTTTCAGACTTGTGTTTCATCAAGTAGATATACCCATATCTGCTCAAATCATCTGTGAAGGTGAGAAAATAACGATATCCGCCGCGAGCCTCAACATTCATTGGACCACAAACATCAGTATGTATGATTTCCAACAAATCAGTTGCTCACTCCATAGTTCCGGAGAACGGCGTTTTAGTCATCTTGCCCATGAGGCACGGTTCGCAAGTACCAAGTGATTCATAATCAAGTGATTCCAAAATCCCATCAGTATGGAGTTTCTTCATGCACTTTACACCGATATGACCTAAACGGCAGTGCCACAAATAAGTTGCACTATCATTATTAACTCTGCATCTTTTGGTTTCAACACTATGAATATGTGTATCACTACTATCGAGATTCAATAAAAATAGACCACTCTTCAAGGGTGCATGACCATAAAAGATATTACTCATATAAATAGAACAACCATTATTCTCTGATTAAATGAATAACCGTCTGGCATCAAACAAGATCCAGATATAATGTTCATGCTTAACGCTGGCACCAAATAACAATTATTTAGGTCTAAAACTAATCCCGATGGTAGATGTAGAGGTAGCGTGCCGACCGCGATCACATCGACTTTGGAACCATTTCCCACGCGCATCGTCACCTCGTCCTTAGCCAATCTTCGCTTAATCCGTAGTCCCGGTTTCGAGTTGCAAATATTAGCAACAGAACCAGTATCAAATACCCAGGTGCTACTGCGAGCATTAGTAAGGTACACATCAATAACATGTATATCACATATACCTTTGTTCACTTTGCCATCCTTCTTATCCGCCAAATACTTGGGGCAGTTCCGCTTCCAGTGTCCAGTCTGCTTGCAGTAGAAGCACTCAGTTTCAGGCTTAGGTCCAGACTTGGGTTTCTTCTCTTGAGCAACAACTTGCTTGTTGTTCCTTTTGAAGTTCCCCTTCTTATTCCCTTGCCCTTTTTTTTGAAACTGGTGGTCTTGTTAACCATGAACACTTGATGCTCCTTCTTGATTTCTACCTCCGCGGATTTTAGCATCACGAAGAGCTAGGGAATAGTCTTGTTCATCCCTTGCATATTATAGTTCATCACGAAGCTCTTGTAGCTTGGTGGCAGTGATTGAAGAATTCTGTCAATGACACTATCATCAGGAAGATTAACTCCCAGTTGAATCAAGTGATTATTATACCCAGACATTTTGAGTATATGTTCACTGACAGAACTATTCTCTTCCATCTTGCAGCTATAGAACTTATTGGAGACTTCATATCTCTCAATCCGGGCATTTGCTTGAAATATTAACTTCAACTCCTGGAACATCTCATATGCTCCATGACGTTCAAAATGTCGTTGAAGACCCGGTTCTAAGCCGTAAAGCATGGCACACCGAACTATCGAGTAGTCATCAGCTTTGCTCTGCCAGACGTTCTTAACGTCGTTAGTTGCATCAGCAGCAGGCCTGGCACCCAGCGGTGCTTCCAGGACGTAACTTTTCTGTGTAGCAATGAGGATAATCCTCAGGTTACGGACCCAGTCCGTGTAATTGCTACCATCATCTTTCAACTTTGCTTTCTCAAGGAACGCATTAAAATTCAACGGAACAACAGCACGAGCCATCTATCTACAAACAAACATAGACAAGCAAAATACTATCAGGTACTAAGTTCATGATAAATTTAAGTTCAATTAATCATATTACTAAAGAACTCCCACTTAGACAGACATCTCTCTAGTCATCTAAGTGATCACGTGATCCAGATCAACTAAACCATGTCCGATCATCACGTGAGATGGAGTAGTTTCAATGGTGAACATCAATATGTTGATCATATCTACTATATGATTCACGCTCGACCTTTCGGTCTCCGTGTTCCGAGGCCATATCTGTATATGGTAGGCTCGTCAAGTATGACCTGAGTATTCCGCGTGTGCAACTGTTTTGCACCCGTTGTATTTGAACGTAGAGCCTATCACACCCGATCATCACGTGGTGTCTCGGCACGAAGAACTTTCGCAACAGTGCATACTCAGGGAGAACACTTCTTGATTATTAGTGAGAGATCATCTTAAAATGCTACCGTCAACCAAAGCAAGATAAGATGCATAAAGGATAAACATCACATGCAATCAATATAAGTGATATGATATGGCCATCATCATCTTGTGCTTGTGATCTCCATCTTCGAAGCACCGTCGTGATCACCATCGTCACCGGCGCGACACCTTGATCTCCATCGTAGCATCGTTGTCGTTACGCCATCTATTGCTTCTACGACTATCGCTACCGCTTAGAGATAAAGTAAAGCAATTACAGGGCGTTTGCATTTCATACAATAAAGCGACAACCATATGGCTCCTGCCAGTTGTCGATAACTTCGGTTACCAAACATGATCATCTCATACAATATAATATAGCATCACGTCTTGACCATATCACATCACAACATGCCCTGCAAAAACAAGTTAGACGTCCTCTACTTTGTTGTTGCAAATTTTACGTGGCTGCTACGGGCTTTAGCAAGAACCGTTCTTACCTACGCATAAAAATCACAACGATAGTTCGTCAAGTTGGTGCTGTTTTAACCTTCGCAAGGACCGGACGTAGCCACACTCGATTCAGCTAAAGTGAGAGAGACAGACACCCGCCAGCCACCTTTAAGCACGAGTGCTCGTAATGGTGAAACCAGTCTCGCGTAAGCGTATGCGTAATGTCGGTCTGGGCCGCTTCATCTCACAATACCGCTGAACCAAAGTATGACATGCTGGTAAGCAGTATGACTTGTATCGCCCACAACTCACTTGTGTTCTACCCGTGCATATAACATCAACGCATAAAACCTAGGCTCGGATGCCACTGTTGGGGAACGTAGTAATTTCAAAAAATTTCCTACGCACACGCAAGATCATGGTGATGGCATAGCAACGAGAGGGTAGAGTGTTGTCCACGTACCCTCGTAGACTGTAAGCGGAAGCGTTATGACAACGCGGTTAATGTAGTCGTACGTCTTCACGATCCGGCCAATCCAAGCACCGAACATACGGCACCTTCGAGTTCAGTACACGTTCAGCTCGATGACGATCCCCAGACTCCGATCCAGCAGGGTGTCGGGGATGAGTTCCGTCAGCACGACGATGTGGTGACGATGATGATGTTCTACCGGCGCAGGGCTTCCCCTAAACTCCGCGATGATATGACCGAGGTGGAATATGGTGGAGGGGGGCACCGCACATGGCTAAGGAACGATCCGTAGATCAACTTGTGTGTCTATGGGGTGCCCTCCCGCCCTCGTATATAAAGGAGGGAGGGGGGAGGCCGGCCGGCCCTTGTGGGCGCGCCAGGAGGAGGAGTCCTCCTCCTAGTAGGAGTAGGACTCCTCCTTTCCTACTCCTACTAGGAGGGGAAAGGAAGGGGGAGAGGGGGGAAGGAAAGAGGGGGGCGCCGCCCCCTCCTAGTCCAATTCGGACCAGAGGGAGAGGGGGCGCGCGGCCCTCCCTGGCCGCCCCTCTCTCTTTCCAACAAGGCCCATGTGGCCCATTAACTCTCCGGGGGGGTTCCGGTAACCCTCCGACACCACGGTTTTCTCCGAAATCACCCGGAACACTTTCGGTGTCCGAATATAGTCGTCCAATATATCAATCTTTATGTCTCGACCATTTCGAGACTTCTCGTCATGTCCGTGATCACATCCGGGACTCCGAACAAACTTCGGTACATCAAAACTTATAAACTCATAATAAAACTGTCATCGTAACTTTAAGCGTGCGGACCCTACGGGTTCAAGAACTATGTAGACATGACCTAGAACTATTCTCGGTCAATAACCAATAGCGGAACCTGGATGCCCATATTGGTTCCTAAATATTCTACGAAGATCTTTATCGGTCAAACCGCATAACAACATACGTTGTTCCCTTTGTCATCGGTATGTTACTTGCCCGAGATTTGATCGTCGGTATCCAATACCTAGTTCAATCTCGTTACCGGCAAGTCTCTTTACTCGTTCCGTAATGCATCTTTCCGTAACCAACTCATTTGGTCACATTGCTTGCAAGGCTTATAAAGATGTGCATTACCGAGAGGGCCTAGAGATACCTCTCCGAGAATCGGAGTGACAAAACCTAATCTCGAAATACGCCAACTCAACATGTACCTTCGGAGACACCTGTAGTACTCCTTTATAATCACCCAGTTACGTTGTGACGTTTGGTAGTACCCAAAGTGTTCCTCCAGTAAACGGGAGTTGCATATTTCTCATAGTTATAGGAACATGTATAAGTCATGAAGAAAGCAATAGCAATATACTAAACGATCAAGTGCTAGGCTAACGGAATGGGTCATGTCAATCACATCATTCTTCTAATGATGTGATCCCATTAATCAAATGACAACACATGTCTATGGTTAGGAAACATAACCATCTTTGATTAATGAGCTAGTCAAGTAGAGGCATACTAGTGACTATATGTTTGTCTATGTATTCACATATGTATCATGTTTCCGGTTAATACAATTATAGCATGAATAATAAACATTTATCATGATATGAGGAAATAAATAATAACTTTATTATTGCCTCTAGGGCATATTTCCTTCAGTGCCTTGATTTCCGTGCCGCCTTTTTCGCCACGTACGTCGCGCGCGACTGTTGCAGGATTTGACAGGATCGCCTGGTCCCATGCGTCAGCCACTCGGAAGCAGCCCTTTATAAGGCGACAGGGCCGAGGCGTCTACACTGTGCACGCCTGTTTCTCTTTCTTCTTCCCCTGCTTCTCCACCACATCGAGCTTTTCTGCTCTCAACGTTGCCGCTCTGCCGCCATGGTGAAGGACAAGGCGACGCTGGAGCGTGCGAAGAAGGCGATGGGGGCGGCGAAAGGTAAGAAGCAGAACCGCGGGTCATGATCGCGCGCGGGGCTGCCGCCAGGCTGGATCGAGGGCGATTGGATCCGTTCTTTGCTCCGAAAAGAAGATCTGGACGAGCTGGCGGAGTCTAGACTGATCGCCAAGGGTGCGGCAAGGCTGCCTGAGGGGAAGATGGAGCCGCAACCTCGACCGGGTGAGTGTGTACTGCTTGCCACCCACGTCGACCGGGGATTTTCGCTCCCTACGAACCCCATCTTCCGGGGCTTCCTGAACTTCTTCGGTGCTCAACTCCACCATTTTTCTCCCAATACCATCATGTACCTGGCCGCGTTCGTGTCGATGTGTGAAAACTTTTTGGGGTGTCGACCGCACTGGGTTCTTTTCAAACATATCTTCACCATCCGATCCCAGTCGGTGAAGAAAGCAAAAATGAGTGACTCGAAGACCCATTTCATCCAGATGTGTGGGGGTTTGGGTATTCATAAGAGGCATAGGAGTTCTTTCCCTGCTATGACTTCCCTGAATCGGTTAGAGGCTGGCAGTCGACCTGGTTCTACTGCCAGGACATCGCAACTCCAGGTCAGTCGACTGGCCTTCCCCACTTCACATTTGACTGTGTCTAGACTCCTTCTCCACTGAAAGTGATTGCTACTGAGAACACGGAGACGAAGATGTTGGTTGAGAAAGTGGTCCAACTGATTAATGAAGGCATCACTGGCCTGAACCTGCTGGAAGTGTTCCTCAGTCGACGCATCCAACCTCTTCAGGATCGTGACCATCCTATATGTGGCTGTACTCCGGATCTGATGACACCGCTCGGGTCCATCCAGAGGAAGTGCCACCCAAGACTGTGGCCATGTGGTTGAAGAGCATCACAGGCAACCAGGACAACCCAGAGGAGCCAGACGAGTCATCCCCTTCGGCGACGACAATCATCCCGACAAGGTATGCTCTTTATTCCGACTGTCTTGCATATATGTTCTGACTGTACTTGATCTCGACTGACTTTTACTCGACTTTTTGTCTTGTAGGTTTTCACTGAGATGTATTCGATGCCCAACGGCGAACAAGCTCTAGAGCAGGACCAGGAGGGAGAGGCCAGCACAGAGGAGAGTGGTGAACGGGAGTATTCGGATGAAGAGGAGGAGGAGGAGAGTGAGGAGTCGGACGCCGAGGAAGAAGTCGACTCACCGCCGCGCTCTGAACGCCGATCCAAGCAGCACCATGACCCGGCGGGCGGGCGCGGTAAGAATGTGGCTCTGAGTACCCACACTCAGAAGCGCACTCGGACGCCGACTGCGGAGCCGACAGAGAAGGTCGCCAAGCAGCCAAAGGTTGCTCCTCCAAAGGCTCGGAAGACTTTGCCATGGATCAAGATGGACGTCCCTGTTGCTTCGGGGTGAGTGATACGTCTCCAACGTATCTACTTTTCCAAACACTTTTGCCCTTGTTTTGGACTCTAACTTGCATGATTTGAATGAAACTAACGCGGACTGACGCTGTTTTCAGCAGAACTACCATGATGTTGTTTTATGTGTAGAAAAGAAAAGTTCTCGGAGTGTCCTGGAAATCCACGGAGGCACTTTTTGGAATTAATAAGAATTTTGGTGAAAGAATCAATGTCAGGGGGCCCACAGGCTGTCCACAAGACAGGGGGCGCGCCCCCCTAGGGCGCGGCCTCCTATCTCGTGGGCCCCCTGGACCTCCACCGACCTCAACTTCAACTCCATATATTCCGTCTTGGGGAGAAAAAAATCAGAGAGAAAATTTCATCGCGTTTTACGACACGGAGCCGCCGCCAAGCCCTAATCTCTCTTGGGAGGGCTGATCTAGAGTCTGTTCGGGGCTCCGAAGAGGGGATCCATCGCCGTCGTCATCATCAACCATCCTCCATCACAAATTTCATGATGCTCACCGCCGTGTGTGAGTAATTCTATCGTAGGCTTGCTGGACTATGATGGGTTGGATGAGATTTACCATGTAATCAAGTTAGTTTGTTAGGGTTTGATCCCTAGTATGCACTATGTTTTGAGATTGATGTTGCTATGACTTTGCTATGCTTAATGCTTGTCACTAGGGCCCAAGTGCCATGATTTCAGATCTGAACCTATTATGTTTTCATGAATATATGTGTGTTCTTGATCCTATCTTGCAAGTCTATAGTCACCTATTATGTGTTATGATCCAACAACCCTGAAGTGACAATAATCGGGATACTTCTCGGTGATGACCGTAGTTTGAGGAGTTCATGTATTCACTATGTGTTAATGCTTTGGTCCGGTTCTCTATTAAAAGGAGGCCTTAATATCCCTTAGTTTCCACTAGGACCCCGCTGCCACGGGAGGGTAGGACAAATGACGTCATACAAGTTCTTTTCCATAAGCACGTATGACTATTTACGGAATACATGCCTACATTACATTGATGAATTGGAGCTAGTTCTATATCACCCTATGTTATAACTATTGCACGAGGAATCACATCTGGCATAATTATCCATCACTGATCCATTGCCTATGATCTTTTCACATATTGTTCTTTGCTTATTTACTTTTCCGTTGCTACTGTTACAACTACTACAAAACCCCCAAAACATTTATCTTTACTGTTGCTACTGTTACCATTACTATCATACCACTTTTGCTACTAAACATTTTGCTGCAGATATTAACTTATCCAGGTGTGGTTGAATTGACAACTCAACTTCTAATACTCAAGAATATTCTTTGGCTCCCCTTGTGTCGAATCAATAAATTTGGATTGTACTTCACCCTCGAAAGCTGTTGCGATCCCCTACACTTGTGGGTTATCAAGACTAATTTCTGGCGCCGTTGTCGGGGAGCATAGCTCTATTCTCTGAGTCACTTGGGATTTATATCTGTTGATCACTATGAAGAACTTGAAAGACGCTAAGACCAAGATTTTGCCCTCAACTACGAGGGGAGGTAAGGAACTGCCATCTAGCTCTGCACTAGATTCTCCTTCCGTTATTAGTAAGGTTGCGACACCTAAACCTGCTACTGCTATGAATTCTGATATGTCGTATGTTATTGATGATGCCACTTCTGCTATGCATGATGAAACTACTTCTATGCGTGATACTACTTTGCCATTAGGTGAATTTCTTGATGAACAACTTGCTAGAGTTAGGGGGAATGAAAATATTGAAGATGCTATTGATGATAGTGATGATGAACGTTCCCCCAATGATTATGTATTGCCTGTTGTTCCTAAGGGTTATGTTATGAATGAAGAAGCTGCTATGGAAATTCTTGCTTGCAATGATAGATCTGATCCTAAGAAATTATTAGCTAAATGGAATCAGCACTCTCTTAATGCTAGAATGAAACCCAATCCTGCTTTTGCTACTTCACCTATCTATGTTACTGATAAGGATTATGAATTCTCTGTTGATCCTGCGATTATTACTTTAGTTAAATATGATCCTTTTTATGGCCTTGAAACTAAAACTGTTGTGGCACATCTTACCAAGTTGAATGATATTGCTACCCTATTTACTCATGATGAGAAGTCTCGCTATTTATACATCCTTATGATATTTCCGTTCTCATTAAAGGGTGATGATAAGACTTGGTATAATTCTCTTGCTCCTGGTTGTGTGCGTAGTCCCCAGGATATGATTTATTACTTCTCTGCTAAATATTTCCCTGCTCATAAGAAACAAGCTGCCTTGCGGGAAATATATAATTTTGTGCAAATCAAAGAAGAGAGTCTCCCACAAGCTTGGGGGAGGCTTCTATAGTTACTTAATGCTTTGCCTGATCATCCTCTTAAGAAAGATGAAATACTTGATATCTTTTATAATGGACTAATCGATGCTTCCAAGGACCACATGGATAGTTGTGCTGGTTGTGTTTTCAGGGAAAGAACAGCCGACGAAGCTGAAATATTATTGAATAATATGTTGACTAATGAAAATAATTGGACTCTTCTTGAGCCAGTTCCTGAAGTAATTCCTGAACCAATTGAGCCAACTCCTGAGCCTATTCCTAAACCCACTCCGAAGAAGAGAGGTGTTTTATTTCTCAGTCCTGAAGATATGCAAGAGGCAAAGAAATCAATGAAAGAAAAAGGTATTAAAGCTGAAGATGTTAAGAATTTACCACCTATTGAAGAAATGCATGGTCTTAATTTACCGCCTGAAGAACCACATTGTCTTGATAACCCGACACAGGTAGTAAAGGTAAATTCTCTCTATAAATATGATAAAGTTGAAATACCCTCTACTAAATTTCATAGCCCATGCTTAGATGAATTTCATGAATTTATGGCTAGACAAGAAAGTTTTAATGCTTGTGTTGGTAGAGAGTTAAAGAATAATGCTTTCGAGATAGGACGCGTACGTGATAATCTCGCTAGAGTTAAAGATGAACTTCACCGCGTTAACAAATATGCTTTTATGGTTGCTACTCAAGCTGAGCAAGTACTCAAAGCTCAAAATGATTTGCTTGATGAACTATGTAAGTGCATCTAGTGCCCCTTAGTGATTTTGGTGTATTGAAGACTTATAGGTTAAGGGACTAATGCGTTTGTGAGTGTACACAGGTCTATAAGTCTATGAGGAGTTTGATATTTACAGAGAAAGTCAACCCCTACAAATGAATATCTTCGACTGAAGATTTTGGTATTCCTGAAGATTTCATGAAGACTTTGAAAGTGAAGAAATTGGTGTATCCGTGAAGACTTGATATTCATGCGAGGAATATGAAGCTTGAAGACTTTCATTTTCATAGTTTTGTTTTTCTCTTTCTTGAGTCATAGGAAACACCGTACTGTTAAAGGGGGTCGAGGAAATACTAAGGAAAAATTTCCATGTGATGCTCAACTCAAAATCCTACACCTACCAAACCCTTTGAGTGAAGCCTTTGGAAATCTCATACAGTTCAGTCAATTTCTTCAGTGACAGAGACGAAGTTCTTCTGGTCGCTGAGGAATTTGTTCTGACTGAGGAGTTAGGAATTCGCTAGTGCGGATTGCCTACAGAGTGAGGAACATGATAGCCCTGAGGAATTTGAGAGTCAAATTTCCGACCGTTGCTGTGCTGCGCGCCAGCTGTCCCAAAATATCTTATCCACCTAACGGTCATATCAGACAAGGGTATTTATGTCTTATCATGTCGGTCTGCTCCCTAGGCTATAAATAGCCGCCCCCTACAACCACTAGCTGGTTGGCTGCTCCGAGAGAAACTGACACTTGTCATTTGAGAGCAACCCATCCTCCGAGGACTTTGAGCGAAAATCATCGAGTGAGGAAAAACCCCAAACCCAAACACCTACAAACCCAAAGTGATTGAGCATCACTGAAGAGATTGATCCTGCATGGATCCGACGCTTGTTACATTTGAATACTGTGCTTCTTCCAGACGGTTAGGCGTCATGGTCTAGAGCATCCAAGAGGAATTGTGGATCACCGAGTGACCGAGACTGTGAAGGTTTGGAAGTCGCCTGAAGACTTACCATGAGTGATTGGACGAGGACTGTGTGACCTTAGTTCAAGGAGAATACAGTGAGGACTTAGTGTCCTGAGCTGCGTGCTCAGCGACTGGGTGTCCGGTACTGTGTGTCCTCGAGTTTAAATACTCAGCCGCTCCAACCAGACGTACAACTGAGACAACAATTGGAACTGGTCTACCAAATCATTGTCTTCACTAACCTTACTGGTTCTATTTCATCAACTCTTTCATTTCCTCATTACTGTGCTGAGTGATTGTTCATATCTGTGTTTGAAGACTTTGACTGAAGACTTTCTCAATTTCCTCAGTTCAATTTCTTCAGTCTGTTTGTCTTCATCTTGTGTTATCCTGTGCTTACGCTTTCTGTACTCTGAGCTTGTCTTCATTTCATCATGATGACTATGTCTGTATCCTGTTACGCTTACTTCTGAGTACTTATTCCGCTGCAAGTAGTTCTTCGCTAAGGAATTTCCTCACCGTCCAATTCCTCAGTGAAGAATTCATAAAAATCGCCTATTCACCCCCCTCTAGTCGATATAACGCACTTTCAATTGGTATCAGAGCAAGGTACTCCCTTGTTCTGTGTGATTTTGGTTTAACCACCTGGAGTTCTAGTTATGTTGACTGCAGGATTGAGGAACGTTTCCTGCCCCATCTTTGACGGTCATGAGTAGCCTCGGTAGAAGGACATGATGAAGAAGCGACTCATGGCTATGGACAGCGAACTATGGACCGTCACCGAGATCGGTCTTACCGATCTATGGAAGATGGCTGAAGCTGATGATATTCGCAAGTACACTCTACTCAACCTCACAACGAAGGATGTCATCTGCACAAGTCTGTCCCGAAATCAATTCAGGAACGTCATGCATCTCAATCACGCGAAGCTAATCTGGGACCGTCTCTCTGAGGTCTATGATGGACATCTAAATCGTCATGATCCTTGGTTTGAGGATTACAAGTAATCTCTCAAAGAGATGACATTCGAACCAGAATCATCATCGTCCAACCCCTGCCTTATGGCAAAAAGTGCTAAGGTAAACGAATACTACCTATCCGAGTCTAGTGATGATGAATCTGGTGATGAATTTGGACCTAGCTATGATAAACTTGTTTCCCTTGCCACTAAACAACAAAGAGCTTTGGAAAAAGTTCATTACATGCTAAATAAGAGCGATGATATGTTGGGTGAAGAAATGGATCAGTCAAAAGCTTTGGCTGAAAGTCTTCAGGGAATCCATTCCAAGTTTGACGATCTTTAAGGTCATCATAACGCTCTCTTATCTGATCATGAGAAACTTTCTCTTGAACTTCTTCAAAGAAAGCAAGATCTTGAGAATCTAAGAGTGAGTTATGAAGATCTTAAGAAGGATCACGATTCATTACTTGCTCAACAAATCAGCGCTACTCAAGAGGAATTTGTTCCTCCATGCTTAAAGTGCATTGAACGTGATGATGGGGTTATGTACCTAGGGTAGGGTCATGGACCTGATCCAAGTAACTTACCCCAGGACATCCTTAGAAGAGGTCGCCTTCCAGTCGACCAACGAGGATTCACTCGACTGGCCTGAAGGACTCGACCACGAAGACTCACTCGACCACCAGGAGGTCAAGAGGCACTCTGCACTGCAACGGCCTGTAATCAAGTAGACTTTATGATAGTAAAGGCCTTTATGTGGGGCGTTACCAGTAACGCCCCAGACTTAACTCACCTTAAACCCTCTCCTACGTGGGCTGGCTGGGGTCCTGGCGCACTCTATATAAGCCACCCCCCTCCACAGGCAGAAGGGTTCGGCACCTTGTAATTCATACATTCATAATCCACTCGACCGCCTCCGGGCTCCGAGACGTAGGGCTGTTACTTCTTCCGAGAAGGGCCTGAACTCGTACATCCTTTGTGCTTACAACCTCTCCATAGCTAGGACCTTGCCTCTCCATACCTACCCCCCACTCTACTGTCAGGCTTAGAACCACGACAGTTGGCGCCCACCGTGGGGCTGGTGTTTTAGCGATTTTGTGGAGAAGTTGCGATTCTTCCGAGTACTCTCATCATGGTGTCTGCTGGAGTTTTGGTCAAGGGTCAAGAGATCCGTCTCGGCACTCTCACCTTCATCGCCGATGACTCCGCATGGCTCCAGGAGGCTCCACTCGACGTAGATGCGCTCCCCGTCCGCGGTGCGACGCATTTTCGCGCATGTGTCCGCGGCGTTCTGCTGCGGCAACCGTCGACCCAATATCGGTCGGCTCCTCCATCGTCCACCCTCCCGGTCTCCCGCCAGCGCAAGCGCTCAGGCCGGTCGAGGCTTCAGCGATGGGTGAGTCACGCGGTGGCTCGCCAGTCGGCCACTACACAAGTTGCGGCAATCGAGCCCAACGAATCTCTCTACGGCTTGTTCAATCAGTCGACTGGCTCCGGAGAGACTGCATCCGAGTGCGGAAGCAGTGATCCAGCGGCGGAAATCTTGATGGTCGACGGGCCCCACAACCCTCCTGGCTTCGCCCGTGGTGGTGGAGCAGGTGACGGCGGCGACCCTGCACGAGGCTACGAAGAGTACCAGCCCGAGCCACTCGACTCTCTGCAAAGAGAAGAGCTTCGCCGCAGGAACGAGGATCCCCTGTGTATTCCCATCGCAGGAGAAACCCCCGAGGCTCGTGCCTTGGAGGAGGCGCGTCTGGCCAATTTGGCCGAGCGCACTCGACTGGAGAACCTTCAGCGAGCACTCGACGAGCGCGCGCGGCAACGAGTTCCCGACACCAGTCGACGTCAACTCTTCCCGCCGACTCAGGTATATCGAACCCCAATTCAGAATTTAGCAGCTACGACCCGTATAGCAGAGTCCATTCAGCCTTCGCAGTCGGAAGCTGGCAGAGGTTTGCTGCAGATCAGGGATCTGCTCCGGGCAGCAGGAGATCAGAATTCAGCCGTGTCTCAGTCGCGCAACAGAATTCACAGTCGATCTGTCACTGTGAATACGGTTCAGTCGGCTCACAGCCCCAGATCGCCTCCGCAGCGCGAAGGGCGTGAGAACCGGCGAGATCAATATGGCGACAGACTCGCCCGAGATGATAGGCGTCGAGTGCCCTATTCCCCTCCGAGGGGTGGGTCTTACGCTCCTCGGCAGCCAGATGATAGGCGTCAGTACAGTACAGGGCGCAGGGTTCCAGTTGACCCCAGAGAGCCAGGCTTCGACGCGCGATCCATTATCGTGCAAGGGTTGGTCGACCGGAACAGAGCCCATCGAGGCGCACTCGACTGAGATGTCCCCACGAGCAGTCGAGTACATGTTTCTGGTCCTGAATGTTTCAGCAGAGCTATCAGAGCTGCAGTTATCCCCCCCAATTTTAGGTTGGCAACGGGAGTCAGCAAGTTCACTGGTGAGTCTAAGCCTGAAACTTGGCTTGAAGACTACCGAGTGGCAGTTCAGATCGGTGGTGGGAACGACGAGGTGGCCATGAAGCATTTGCCCCTCATGTTGGAAGGTTCTGCCAGGGCATGGTTGACTCAATTACCTCTTAGCAGCATTTACACTTGGGAAGATCTGTCCCGAGTGTTCGTCAGAACGTTTGAAGGGACTTGCAAGCGACCAGCGGGATTGACAGAGTGGCAAGTCTGCGTGCAGAAAACTAATGAGACTCTCAGAGAGTATATTCAGAGGTGGATCACTTTGCACCACACTGTGGAAAATGTCTCTGATCATCAGGCAGTATGCGCCTTCAAAGACGGCGTCAAGAACAGAGAACTGAGTCTGAAATTTGGTCGAACCGGTGACATGACCTTGAGTCGGATGATGGAGATTGCTACCAAGTACGCCAACGGCGAAGAAGAAGACCGACTCCGAAGCGGCAAGCACAAGCCGAGTCAGTCGGAAAAAGGAAACATCAGTCGGAAACAGAAGCGGAAGGCTGAACCGGCAGCTCCTGGAGAGGCTCTGGCCGTGACTCAAGGAAAGTTTAAGGGGAAACCAAAAGGATCCTGGAACCCCAAGAAGGTAAAGGATAAAGAAGGGAACGACGTGATGGATATGCCATGTCACATTCACACAAAGAAAGATGAAGAGGGGAATATCATTTACCCAAAGCACACCACTTGCCAATGTCGACTCCTGATCCAGCAGTTTCAGGGAAAACAGTCTAAGGACAAGGAGAAGGAGTCGGACAAGGCCGAAGACAAAGAGGACAGTGAGGGAGGATATCCGCATATCAACTCCACTCTGATGATCTTTGCAGATGTGGAAAGCAGAAGTCGACTGAAAGTGATTAACCGAGAGGTGAACATGGTTGCCCCAGCAAAGGCAAATTATCTGAAGTGGTCTCAAACACCCATCACATTCGACCAATCTGATCACCCGACTCATATTGCCACCCCCGGGAGGCAAGCTTTGGTGGTCGATCCAGTTGTTGAAGGCACTCGACTGACAAAGGTGCTGATGGATGGTGGAAGTGGGCTGAACTTATTGTATGCAGACACATTGAAAGGTATGGGCATTCCGATGTCCCGACTGAGCACTAGTAACATGAGCTTCCATGGAGTTATACCAGGGAAGAAGGCCGAGTCACTCGGCCAGATAGCTTTGGACGTAGTGTTTGGTGATTCGAAGCATTTTCGCAAAGAAAAGTTGACGTTTGAGGTCGTGGATTTTCAAAGTGCATATCATGCCATTTTGGGGAGACCAGCCTATGCACGGTTCATGGCTCGACCATGTTACGTGTACCTCAAATTGAAGATGCCCGGTCCCAAAGGTGTGATCACTGTCACCGGTGATAGGAAAAAGGCAGAGGAGTGCTTTCAGAAGGGCTCCAAGATTGCCGATTCCCAAGTGACAGCGGTCGAGTTCGAAGAATACAAGCAAAACGCAGATCCGAGTGACTTGCTACGATCCAAGAAGCCCGCCACAGAGTCTGCATTCCAGTCGTCCGGTGAGATGAAGCCTGTTCACATTCACCCGACCGACCCCGAAGCAGCTCCGACCCGCATCTCCACAACACTCGACCCAAAATAGGAAGAAGCGCTCATCCAGTTCCTCCGTGAGAACTGGGACATTTTTGCATGGAAGCCCGCTGACATGCCAGGTGTTCCCAGGGGACTGGCTGAGCATCGCCTAAGAGTCGACTCGTCTGCAAAACCAGTCAAAGAACATCTTCGGCGGTCCGCCGTCCAGAAGAGAAAGGCCATCGGTGAAGAAGTGGCTCGACTGTTGGCGGCAGGATTTATCCGAGAGATATACCACTCCGAGTGGCTCGCTAATGTCGTCATGGTTCCTAAGAAGGACAAGTCGCTCTGAATGTGCATTGATTTCAAGCACATCAACCGGGCCTGCCCGAAAGATCACTTTCCTCTCCCTCGCATAGATCAAATTGTTGACTCGACCGCGGGATGCGAGAGGTTGTCTTTTTTAGATGCTTACTCCGGGTACCACCAGATCCGTCTGTACGGGCCCGATGAGGTAAAAACAGCTTTCATCACTCCATTCGGGTGCTTCTGCTATATCACCATGCCGTTCGGCCTCAAGAATGCCGGAGCCACATTTATGCGAATGATTCAGAAGTGTCTACTCACCCAAATCAGTCGGAATGTGGAAGCTTATATGGATGATATTGTTGTCAAGTCACGAAAAGGTTCCGACCTGCTCGCTGACCTCGCCGAAACATTTGCCAACCTCAGAAGGTATGATATCAAGCTCAATCCATCAAAGTGCATATTTGGAGTTCCTGGTGGCAAGTTACTCGGTTTTCTTGTTTCCGAACGGGGAATCGACGCTAACCCAGAGAAGATTGGCACTATTCTCCGAATGAAACGCCCTGTGCGAGTGCACGATGTCCAGAAGCTTACTGGATGCTTGGCCGCATTAAGTCGATTCATCTCACGACTCGGTGAAAAGGCACTGCCTCTTTACCGACTGATGAAGAAGGCTGACAAGTTCGAGTGGACTCCAGAAGCTGATGCAGCGTTTGCCGAGCTAAAAGCTCTGCTCTCCACCCAGCCGGTGCTTGCTGCTCCAATCAGCAAAGAGCCTCTGTTGCTCTACATCGCAGCCACAGGACAAGTCGTCAGTACTGTGCTAACGGTCAAGCGGGAAGAAGAAGGAAAAGCTCTCAAAGTTCAGCGCCCAGTGTATTATTTGTCTGAAGTCTTGACTCCATCCAAGCAGAGATATCCTCATTATCAGAAGCTTGTGTATGGAATATACATGACCACAAAGAAGGTTGCACATTATTTCTCTGACCATTCCATCACAGTCGTCAGCGACGCCCCACTATCAGAGATTTTGCACAACAGAGATGCAACTGGTCGAGTGGCCAAATGGGCGATTGAACTTCTTCCCCTTGATATCAAGTTTGAGGCAAAGAAAGCCATTAAGTCCCAGGCGATAGCAGATTTCCTCGCCGAGTGGATCGAACAACAGCAGCCGACTGAAGTTCACTCGGAGCATTGGACCATGTTTTTCGATGGCTCTAAGATGTTGAATGCTTCCGGTGCTGGGGTTGTCCTGGTTTCCCCCAGAGGAGATAAGCTCAGATATGTGCTCCAGATTCACTTTGATTCCTCCAACAATGAGGCAGAATATGAGGCCCTCCTATATGGGTTGCGCATGGCCATTTCACTCGGCGTCCGTCGCCTAATGGTCTATGGCGACTCGGATTTAGTGGTCAATCAGGTGATGAAAGAGTGGGACGTGAGAAGCCCAGCCATGACTGGATACTGCAGTGCAGTGAGGAAGCTGGAAAAGAAGTTCGAGGGGTTGGAGCTCCATCATATACCCCGACTGAAAAATCAAGCAGCTGATGATCTAGCAAAGATAGGTTCCAAGAGAGAAGCCATTCCGAGTGGTGTGTTCTTGGAGCATATACACACTCCGTCAGTCAAAGAAGATCCTTTCACCGAAGAAACTCCGCAGCCCAAGAGCGCCACAGATCCGACTGAAGTTGAAGTCCCAGCGGTGGTCGACTTGATCATGGAGGTTTTGGTGGTCATTCCCGACTGGACAATTCCGTATGTCGCATATATCTTGAGGAAAGAGCTTCCGGAGGATGAGGAAGAGGCTCGACAGATCGTCCGTCGATCTAAGGCCTTTACCGTAATCAAAGGACAATTATACAGAGAAAGCGCGACTGGAGTCGGTCAGAAGTGCATAACGCCAGAAGAAGGTCGACTCATCCTCAATGATATTCACTCGGGGACCTGTGGTCATCATGCGTCCTCTCGGACCATCGTGGCCAAAGCATACCGAGCCGGATTCTACTGGCCCAAGGCGAATGAGATGGCAAAAGAGATAGTAGATAAGTGCGAGGGATGTCAGTTCTACTCGAATATGTCGCACAAGCCTGCGTCAGCTTTGAAGACCATCCCACTCGTCTGGCCTTTTGCAGTTTGGGGGCTGGACATGATCGGTCCTTTGAGAACAGGACGAAGTGGCTTCACGCATGTACTGGTGGCAGTCGACAAGTTCACCAAGTGGATCGAGGCTAAACCAATCAAGAGCCTTGACACCGGTACTGCTGTTAGCTTCATCAGGGAACTAATATTCAGATATGGAGTCCCGCACAGCATCATTACGGATAACGGGTCGAACTTTGACTCAGAGGAATTCAGAGCTTTCTGCGACTCCCAGGGCACACGGGTCGACTACGCATCAGTCGCCCATCCACAGTCGAATGGACAAGCAGAGCGAGCTAATGGACTGATTCTCAAGGGACTGAAGCCTCGACTGATGCGTGATCTCAAACACGCGGCTGGAGCTTGGGTCGACGAACTTCCATCTGTACTCTGGGGACTGCGGACCACGCCTAATCGGTCGACCGGAAGAACTCCATTCTTCTTGGTCTATGGAGCTGAAGCAGTCTTGCCGAGTGATCTTCTCCACAATGCTCCTCGAGTGGAAATCTACAACGAAGCAGAAGCTGAACAAGCGCGGCAGGACGCAGTCGACCTTTTAGAGGAAGAAAGGGAGATGGCTCTGATCTGGTCGACCATCTACCAACAAGATCTGCGCCGTTTCCACGCCCGAAATGTGAGAGGCCGAGCCTTCCAGGAAGGGGATTTGGTTCTCCGAGTGGATCAGCACAAACCACACAAGCTTGCTCCTTCTTGGGAAGGCCCCTTCATCGTCACCAAGGTTCTCCACAACGGGGCGTACCGTCTTTACAACGTCGAGCATAATATCGACGAGCCCCGAGCTTGGAACGCGGAGCTACTCCGCCCATTTTACACTTAAGTTTTATCACTCGGATGAGTTGCAATAAAGTACTTCTGTAGTTCATGGGTTTAGAAATAATAGTGTCATCACTTTTTATTTTTGTCCACAATAAAATTCCCCCTCAGTGGGTGACTTAGCCGCGAATCCGTTTCGCCTAAGTTTGTAAAAATCCTACCAAGTGGTGAGCCAGACTCTCACTCGGAGGCTTAGCTGCGAATCCGTTTCGCCTAAGTTATAAAAATCCTACCGAGTGGTAAGCCAGACTTTCACTCGGAGGCTTAGCTGCAGCCCTGTGCTCGCCTAAGTTACAAAAATCCTACCGAGTGGTAAGCCTGACTTCCACTCGGAGGCTTAGCTGCAGCCCAGTGCTCGCCTAAGTTATAAAAATCCTACCGAGTGAAGAGCAACCCTCTCACTCGGGGGCTTAGCTGCAGTCCAAGGACTCGCCTAAGTTATAAAAATCCTACCGAGTGAAGAGCAACCCTCTCACTCGGGGGCTTAGCTGCAGTCCAAGGACTCGCCTAAGTTATAAAAATCCTACCGAGTGAAGAGCAACCTTCTCACTCGGGGGCTTAGCTGCAGTCCAAGCACTCGCCTAA